>NW_027069959.1:63869-129394 GCF_002906115.3 Quercus suber | reverse complement strand
ATATATGTCTTTATTTTGTGTTGTGTGAATCTTACAAGAATGTTATACCTGTTGTTTTACTCTTTTCTGTCACACATGCGTTTATGCGTTTGTTGAGTATTTCAGGAATTTACAGGTTGATTCAACTAAGCTGCTGTCTACACTTGCAACCGATGGATAGTAGTTAGGCTGAATTTAAAGTTTATGAGCATTTCTTTGTAAAGGGCTTTTTACTTGTAAAACTTTGAGCTTTTAATTAGGTTTTGTCATGAATTGCCAAAAGGGAAGTTTGCTAGGTTCTAAGGTCTTAGGATTTTATGTATTTAGAACTTTAATTTGTAATGTTGGCAAACCATGATCAAAACGTATTTAGTCTTGTTTAGACTTGCTCAAAGTTGGTTTATTATTGTAAAGTTGGAATCGAGTGGCTGCAGAAGTACTTGGGACTTTCGGCCTGGCTCGATCGATCAAAGAATAGACTCGATCGATCGAAAATCGCACAGGTTGATTATTCTGCAGAATTTCCAACTCAGCCCTACTTCATTAAACGTTTAGGGTTTTATGTTTTTACCCTAGGTATATAAACTAAACCCTAGCCACGTTTTTGAAGGTTGCTCCAGTTGTATTGTTGCTCATACATTACTGTTTTGTGTAAATCTCTTGTGAGATCTAGAGGAGCTTTCTTTTACACAAAGTTTAGGGTTTTCAAGTTAGAGATAATATCAATATCTTGATGATCAACTTGGTTGCTACCATTGAAGCTTAAAAAATATCAAGCGGGGGTGCTTGCAGCTGATTGGAGAATCCAAGAAAGAAGGAGTTGGTGGATTCGGAGCTTGTACGTGGTTGTGTCAGTAAGTTCTACTGGTGGTAGCATTAGGAAGTCAAGCGGGGAGCTTGTAGTCCTTCTGTATGAACTTCGATTCTTTCGCATAGTGGATTTAGGTTTACCTTGATGATAACTAGGTCAAATCCTCCCCAGGTTTTTACCGTGAGGTTTCCTGGGTCATCATATCTTGTGTTCATTTATTTTCCGCTGCTTTATATCTTGATATGATTATTTGATTGCTTTAACCTAGAATTGCATAATTTGA
This sequence comes from Quercus suber, assembly GCF_002906115.3. Lineage (NCBI taxonomy): Eukaryota > Viridiplantae > Streptophyta > Magnoliopsida > Fagales > Fagaceae > Quercus > Quercus suber. Next base: position 128,321 of record NW_027069959.1, on the reverse strand, counting down.
CTAAGTAACAACTTGGCTAATTAATCTAGGCTAACCAATTTGGTTGTTCTAAGGGTCTAAAACCGTTCACTTTGTTTAAAAGTTTGAGGCAAACTTTAGCTTATGACCAAGATCAATTTCTGTATTCAAACATGTTTTACTTATTCAAAAAATGAAAAAGAAATTTGAAGTGATAATTCCCTACCCTAACTTGTCTTATTTAGAATTGGGAGACTTGGTTCTAATCCTTCCTGCATTATTATGTTCCCTTAACATGAGTTTAGTGGCACCCAAACAGAAAAGTTCCATTTTCAGTCATAGCATCTAGATGAGACAAAGCAAGTGTGAAAAAAAATATTGAAATTCTTATTTTCTATTTTTATAATCGTTGAAGAAATCTAAAGAGAATTAAAGGATTTAGGAAGGGGAAGTGGCTTGGGGAGAGAGAGAGAGAGAGAGAGAGAGAGAGAATGAACTTGGTTTTTATCTCTACTCTTTTACTTATCAAAAAAAAAAAAAAAAGAATGACTATGGTTTTAAAAAAAAAAAAAAAAAAAAAGCATCAAACTACAACAGTTGAGGAATTATGATTGAGGCAACACTAAATGAAAATGGGGGCTGTATTGTGGCTTTATGTGGTCAAGGATAATTTGAAGAATATAAAGGTGGGGAGGGTCACTTATCAGTATTACTACTATTTTTTGGCCATTGGTAGGGTATTCATTCACAGGAATTGGCATCTTTAAAAAAATTTGGGTATGGCTACCTACCAATTATCTCTTTTAAACTCTTGCAAAAGTGAGAGGTTTGTGCACTAGATATGAACTTTTTTTTTAATAGGGTATTTATTAGGAAAAACTACTTGGTGGTAGGATTCAGAACCTTACCTCTTGATTCCAAAACTTATTCCAAACCTAGTCCTTTAATGATTGTCTACACTCTACACACAAATCCAAATACTCAAATCCAATATGCATGCTCCCTAACCTGCCCTATGAGGGTTAATAGTGGTGTTATTGCCATCCCTAAGGAAGGAGCATATAGTATAATCATGCTAAAGAAAAACAAGAGAAAGAAAGGAAACAGAGATAGGATATGAGAGTGAGTTGATGGAAGCAAAGAGGAGAGGGGGACAAAATCACATACATTGACTATGATTTTGAAGGTGATGAAACTCTATGTTAATTCTGTCATTTAAAGAATTAATATGAGAAAATGAGGAGTAGAGGAAAGAATTAGAGAAGAAATTCATGAAATGATACTTTTAGGTAACGAAGACCATCAGAGTAAGCTCTTACTATGATTATATATACTTTATGCAATTGGTTTACACAAATATTTTTATGATCCAATGATTTTATGGTAGGAAGTTTTATATTAACTAGTCGCTAACCTATACGATGCACGAGAAAGTTATTGGGTATGAAAATTTAAACAATTTTTTGTTTCTTCCTCTTTGATTGTACATTGAATTCTAGTCTCAAAAATTCCTACTTTTGATATGAAACATTAATTTACTAAATCAAAAATATCAATGAAACTTAAATTACAATTAACAAAAACACAATCCATAAACTTAAATTAAATCCAGACACAAACAAACGAACAAAAAAGAAGTCTCATATTTACAATGACAATTCAAATATATTATGAATTGAATTTTTATAGAATAACACTAATCTTTTAATTAAGGAATTGAATTTTTGTTATTGAGTATAAAGCCTGATTGGTATTGGTTACTAAACAATTAATATTGAAAAGGGTGCTCATTCAGCTATCACGAACATATCCTATTCCTTGATAATGAATATAAGATAACCAAAAAATTAAATAAAAACTTATTCTTCACCATGACACCAAACCCCCTAGCCGCAATCATGGTTCTCGCAATTTAATTCCCATTGTCCATGACAAAGTATCCCTATTACTCACTCACCTATATTAGTGCGTCCATATTCTATTTTCATTAATAACTTACAACTGCTCCATGTTGCCTTAATAGGTGAACTTTAAAGTTTAAAGAAATGATAATTTCTACATGTGGCATTTTGCTAGGCCACACGTTTATTTTGCCAAGCCACACATTTATCTAGCTGCTGTTATTAATCAATACAAAGGCAGGGAAATGAACAATTTTATGGTACAAATAGATTTACAACACAACCTGAGTCCTCAAACAAAGCATACAATATTGATAGACATTATAATGAGTAGAAACTACACTTGATGTGGCTCACTGCATAAGTAACAACATATTAACGCCTGTCCAAATCAAGCTTCAATGCTGTTTCTTTTGCTTGCTTAAACTGAAAATCATATCCATTTGCAATCAGTTAGTCTTAGTGCATAAATACTTGGTAGAAAGTCAATAAATAAGCCAGACAAAAAAAAAAAGAAAAAAAAAAGAATCTTAACTGCTCTAGAGTTTCAATCTTGTCTCTCCCACTGCAGATCATATCAAATCCTCCCTAATAAAAAGAAAATACGAGCAAATTATTTATAAAAAAAAAAAAAACTTGAAATAGAACTTATATTTAAATTGACATATATAAAGAGACAAATTAATGAGCAGAATATTGTAAAATGCCTCAATGGTGTGGCACATAGGAGGTAAAAGCAATGGTATTTTCTTTCTGAATTAGTAATCTAGGAAACAAGCGAACTTTCTAGCAGATTCGTTCTAATTTCTGCCCAACTATATCTACATAATAATGTCATTATGACCTTTTCATTATAAAAAAAAAATGTCACTATGACATGAAAGAGACATTATAATGAGAAGTTCAAACAGATATACCTAAAACAAATGCATGCTTAAGAAATATATATGCAGTATGTATAATTGAAATGAAAGAAATAAAAGTGTAAAGATAGTCTTCATTGAAAAGCAAACCATGGAAAACTAATAAAAAACTTGAGTTGTTGTTTCGAATTGTTTTGGCATTGCCAAAGGCCTTAAGAACTTGGTTGGATTGTGACATTAGAGGTCAATGTGGACATAAACTTTGATTCTTACTTAATTCTTTTGATAATATGTCGAGCATACACTCATTTAGGAAAATTTGAAATCCAACTGTGCATCCTTCTACTCCAGATTGCCCGCCTAAGTGTGCAAGATATCTCATGAGCATCTTTATTGTCTCAATTTACCAGCACCTTTATCTCCACTAACCAAAATTGAATTGTCTTTTCCTTCACTAATCGTTGCCCTATTTTCTTAAACAACACATCAAATAAGAAACTACCACCAAGAAGTGATATGAATTGCATACATTTGAAATGTAATTAACTTGACTTAGATATTTAGGAAAGATGTGGGCCATTAATAGGAGTATGAGGTCTAAGAATGGCTACATATAATTAGATGTAATTTTTTTTTTTTTCACGTTACCGCAATTAATTTATAAAACATGTCTATCTAGATGATCTTAATCAAATTTAAAGTTGTAGCTGTTTAGTTATATACATATATTAACAAGGGATAATTACAATTTACCCACCTATGGTTTGCCCCGATTTCTATGTGCCTACCTGTGGTTCAAATTTTGACACTTTGCCCACCTATGCTTGTCACCGTTACCCAGCCGTAATCCACCTCTCCACTCTCCATTACTCTAACACCAAATAAGTAAAAAAAACATTCCAAAATGGATCAAAACTAATTCTCACTCCTAGAACTCACTCTCACTCCCAAAACTCTCAAAACTTACTCACTCCTACAACAAGCATCGTTTGAGACTCTTAATTTCAGATCCAAGATGAGGAAGCAAGTTACTAACAGTTGCTCCTCCTCTGTTTAGCTATGGGCTTCGATTCGCAAACTTTCCAATGGAAGTGGGTTTTGATCGTGGGTGGGTTTTGATCGTGCTTGCTCTTGGTGCCACCGTGGGTTATTGAACTTGGGTTTTTATCTTGCATGGTCCTCTGTTCAGCATCAGTAGGTAGATCAAAACCCTCTTTAGTTTTTAATTTTTGAAACGTAAGGTTTGAAATTGGGTTTTTTAATGCTTTCTTCAGGTTTTTTTATTCTTTCTTTGAATTTGAGTTTCTTAAACTGTTCTTGATTCCATGTTTCTTCGAATTGGGTTTTTTTTCTCCTTACTTTTGTTTCATGAAAGATTATAATAGTAGTTGTGTAACTAGTTGCTAATTTAATCACAATATGAAGTTATTGAGTTGTTGTTTATATACAGCCAATATGAAGTTGTTGAGTTGTTGTTTATATAAAGCCACTTTTTTTTATTATATTTTTATAACTTGTTTGATTTTTGTTGTTCATATACAACCTCTGTATGTGTGTGGAGAACAATGCAAATGTGAGGGACCCATTTAATCTATCTATGGTTTTGTTAACTTAATTTATCGAGACATCTCTCTCATGCTAACTACTTTCCTTCACATGTCAACTACTTTCAAATTTTCTAATACACTTTCTTGGCTGCTAGCCATATATCTAATGCTTATTACATATGCATGTACAGCTTCTCTAGATCCAATTTAAATGACCTTTTCTTAGCCAATAAAAAAAAAATAAACAATGGGTGCCGCGTAGTTTCCATCACTGTCTTAATGTGCTAATATTGTATCATTATGAAGTTAAATGTCTATTTATTTTTATTGTCTTTGCCTTAGTTGTGAGCTTTGTACAACAAAAAATTTCTAATATGAAAGATCTCATATTCATGTCTACCAGTATTTTGACTGAACAAAAATTCTTTGTAACATAGTTGTAATGTAATGGTTGAGTCTTTGCAAAAGGATAATTATGGAGAACAATTGGGATACACCTGATAGAAGAAAAATGTGTAGTAAATCTAGTGGTAGAATATGATGCATTTAGTAGTCTAGCCTTTATGGTACCTTTGATTGTTGAAACCTTTACAATGCATTAATGCTGGACTTCAATGTGAGTTTATCTTACTTAATTTGATAATTGTTAACAATGGTTTATGCTGTCACACATGCTGAAAATTTGAACTATGCCTCTTGTAACAGATTTGTTGGTCTATAAGCTTGTAACAAATTTTTGCTATGTTTTCATCAACCGGCAATGGCTCTACAACTAGTGGTTTCTACCATGCCGAAGATGGTCATTTATGTACCATTAAGCATTGTGCCCTACGAACAAGTCGAAAAGCTGGTAACTATGGAAGAAGATTCCTTGGTTGTAGTCAATTTAATGTAAGAAACAATTACATTGTTGTATTTGAATTGAATTGAATTATTAATTGTGATTTATTGTGAACTGTGGAATTAATTGTTATAATTGTAATGATTAGGTTGGTTCCAAATGTGGCTTCTTTCAGTGGGTGGATAATAAAACTTGTAAGAGTGACCGTGAAAGGATAAGTATGCTTGAGAATGAACTGCAGCTTGCAAATCAGAGAGAAATGACAACTAGGCAAATGAAAGAAAGATCTAACCGAAGGGAAAGAGAAACTCATGAGCTTTATGTAGAAGTTAGGGAGAAACTTAAGAGGGTTAAAGAGAGTGAGAGATTGTACAAGGTTGCACTAGTTTTGTCATGGTTATTTTTCATTTTTGTAATGTTGTCGTTGTGTTTTGCCTCAATGAACAACAATGTAAGGGTGAGGAACCTTAATCTACCATGATGCTTGGGAGGGAGTTGAAATGTGATTAGGTAATTAAAATGTCATTTTATCTATCTCCTGAAATGGAAAGTGTTGTTTTTGTGCAAATATTCTTTAGTATAATTTTTTTTTTTTTTACTTCATTCTGTGATTGATATATATTGGCACAAAGTGTTATATGGAAATGTTAATAACGTGAATGGAACTTGGAACTTGCCAATGATTAATAACCTTCCATAAAAGCATTCTCATTTGGGTTTGTCAATTCACATTTTACTTTGTGTTGGAAAGATTGTGCAATAATATAAAACGAGTTGAGAATCCCTTTGTTTTGGCCTATATAAATAACTATGCTGTGTCATATACTTGTGTCATAAAAATTGTGCACATAATTTTGCTGTGTCATATAAAGATTGTGCACATAAAAATCACTCCTGTTAAGCTCAAAGATAAAGCTCAAAGACTGTGTACATAAAGATTGTGCACATAATTTTGCATATAAAGATTGTGCATATAATTTTGTTGTAACATAAAGCTCAAAGACATAATTTTCTTTATTGTGTCAATGCACACCTGTGTAGATCCACCAAAAGCAAAACACAGTCCTGTGTAAATCCACCAAAAGCAAAGACAAGCATAACACAACAAAATACTTTATCCAACCAATGCATATTAACTACTTTTAATAAAAATGAACAGTCATTGTGACTTTATGTCACATGCATTCAAAATTGCCAATATTGTTTTTGGCACATCCTGTGACTTTACACATCTTCCAACCAAAACCCAACTACTAATCCACTATTGTATCAGACATACACATCTTCCAACCAAAATTGCCAATATTGTTTTTGGCACATCTTGTGACTTTACACATCTTCCAACAAAAACCTAACTACTAGTCCACTATTGTATCAGACATACACATCTTCCAACCAAAATTGCCGATATTGTTTTTGACTTTACACATCAGACATACATTAAGCGTGGGGACTACATCAAAACAAGTGGGAACTATAACAAAACAAGTGGTCTGCTACTTTAACATCTTTCATCTTCATTTACTGCTTTTAATGCCCTTGCCAGCTGCCTTCTTGCCCTTTCCACCAACTAGTTGAAACTTTGTCGGCCTTGATACACCACACGTTCTGCCTTTAAACCCCTTAGCAGCACCACCACCACTTCCTTCACTTGGTACACCACTAGTGCTCACAGATGCATTTGGCTGCATAACCAAAATCCAGCAGTTAGTAAAATGGTCCAACAATAGCAAGTAAGAGGAAAAAAATAAACAAAATAGAAGAAAGCAGAGATGCCTGAGATGGTAAAGAATCCCATGTCTCTCTAAGGGTATGGAAGCTCGTCTATGAGGATGAAGAGAACCAGTTGGCTCTAGATCTAGTTGTTGGAGGTTGAGTTGCTGCCTCAGATCTATTGTTTGGTGTAGGTTGAGATGCAGTTTGACCAAAAGCTGTATATGTAGGCTGAGAGCTAGTACTTGGTGGCTGAGATGCAGTTTGAGGTGTTGCAGTCTGCTTTGTTTTTGTAGATTTACTGCCTTGTGCCTACAAAGAGGGCTGTAAAAGTTAAATACACATGAAATATAGGAGGAAATGAATATATTTCAAAGCATGGAAATACTTACAGCATGTGATTTACCAAGTCTATCTCTTCTCTGCCATGGAGTTTCACCAGTAATGTCTGCCTTGCACCCTCTTGCATTATGTCCTTCTTTCTTGCACTTCCCACACTTAATTGTCTTGTTCACTCTAGAAACTCTATAAGGGTTCCTTGGCTCTTCAGGATCTCTTTTTCTTTGCTTTGGTGGTTTGCCAGGTGGTTTATACATATGAGGAGCAACAGGAGCAAGTTGGTTAGTCTCAATCCACTCAGACTAACCAGACATTAGCTATATTATCTCTTTGTAAGTTTCAGCAAATGTCTCTTTCAAGTAACAAGGATGCATATAGTCCTCCACTCTCTCCAGGTTCTTAACAATAGCAGAGATCCCATGTTTGCAAGGAAGTCCTGTCAAATCCCAAATCCTACAGCTGCATGTTTTCTTAGCCAAATCAACCATATGTCTCTCACGACCATTATCAACCTCATACATGAAGCTGCCTGCTGGAGTAGCACTGAAAGGTATAGATTCATGTTTTAACTTCTCTAATTTGTCTTGAATATTAGGACAAACCTTTCCAGTGTATTTTGTTATACCTTTTATCTTTTTGTATTGTTTGGTCATGAGCCTAACTCTGATCCACTCCAACATTGCTAAAATTGGCTTATCCCTAGCTTCTAAGATCAAGGCATTAAAAGACTCACTCAAGTTATTAGCTAAACAGTCACACAAAACTCTACTACTAAAGTGAGACTTAGACCATTGTGTAGGGTTGATGTCAGCAAGATACTCCCATGCCTTGACATCCAAATCCTTCATTTCCTGCATTCTTCTCTCAAACTCCCTCATTGTTGTGGCTCCAGCACATCTCCACAGTGCATCCTTCAACTCTAAGCCCTTATGATCTATTTTGAAATTATTATAGATATGCTTCACACAATACCTATGCTCACAAGTTGGGAACAACATCTCAATTGCAGGTATAAGGCCCTAATTCATATACAAAACAGATCAAGTAAATGTGTTAGTTAAACATGTTGAACTGAACTGAAGCATGTATTATTGAACTTTAAATATGTGGGTTAAATATGTTAGTACAATTGTAGGTCATACCTTCTATCTATCAGTGATGAAGACCAGATTAAGTTGCTCTGGATTCCCAATGTCATCTAAAAATTACTATAGAAACCATACCCATGAATCTTTGTTCTCTTGCTCAACAATAGTAAATGCAACAGGGAAAATATTATCAATTACATCTCTAGCTATGGCAGAAAGTATTTGCCCCCCAAATCTCCCTTTCAGGTGGCACCCATCTAAACTAATGATTAGTCTACAACCTCCCAAAAACCCAAGTTTTTGTGCATTATACCTGATATACATTGTCTTAAATTTGGGCTGTGCATTTTCATCTTCCATTTGAGTTTGCAAAATAACCCTACTTCCTTTATCATTCAATCTTATCATCTCTGAATAATCCCTAAGCTTCCCATATTGCAACTGTTCATCCCCAGTAATCAAGTCAGTAGCTTTCCTTTTTGCCCTATACACTTGTCTGTCAGATATGTCAATTTCAAGTGCTTCCTTCACATGATGTTGAACAGCAGCCACTTTCCAATTGGAGTTTTTGTTAAACTCCTGCATAAACTTCTTTGCAACATAACTTGAAGTCACTTGGCTGTGTTTGAAGGATCTAGGGCAGGTGCACTCTGGATTGAATGTTTTTATTTGGAATGTCAACTCCTTAGGTAGTTGAGATGCATAACACCTCCATCCATATTCATTTATGCAATAAACTGAAATCTTCTTCTTCTCATTCAGCTTGAACTTGATATCTACTGGCTTCTTTATGGCATATTCCCACAATGCCTCCCTAAAGACCTTAGAGTTTGGAAACTTCATTCCTTTCTTTAACTCTGGTTTTCTCATGTCAGTTTGGACATTGAACTCAGGTTCTTTTGCAGCAGTAGCTGTTACTGGCTGATCATCATCAGACCCCACTAGACTTTCCATGTCATCTTCAAGAGGTGGGTCATTGTTAGCTGTAGTAGTCCTATGTGGGGCTGCATGTGTAGATGACCCATCATCTCCTTCAGAGGGCCTATGTGGGGCTGCATGTGTAGATTGCCGATCATCTACATTTCCAAATACATCATCATCAAAATCTGGCCCCTTAAACCCTTCCTCTAACCAATCATCATCACTCTGACCTCCTTCAGCATCCACATTACCTCCCTCATGTAGAACCACCACATTATCATCATCATTCTGAACCACCTCATGCACATCATCATCATTTGCTACTTCCTCATTACCAAATGGTTGTTCAACTGCAAGTGGCTTCTCACCACCCTCAACATATAATGTTATCTTATCTGTAGGCCACGCAACATGAATCTCACACATATAAACTACATCATCATCTCTATTTATAAGCCTTAACCCTTGCTCCAAATTACCTCCAGGAATAAGATAATGATATCTACTTGTACTAACTGCCCCCACATCAGAACAAATATCTTGTATTTCAAAATAACTAAGTCTACCTGGGTCACCATTATCAACAAATGAAGTACTACCTCCTAAATATACCAAATCCGGGTTCCACACAAACTGCCCACCATGATGAATCTCAAAATTGAATGCCAAGTCAACCATTTACATATAAAACACAACAAAATAAAGTATGAGATGGGCTTGCATGCCAAATCCAAATGTCAACCCCCTGCCCAAATCCAAAAGCTGAACAAAAGCTGTAAGGTTGTGGCTTTTGATCATTTTACGAATATGGGAGTGCAACATGTATTTATATGAAAGGATCAATTATCTAATTCTATCATGTTGTCCAATTTCAATTAGTTTCAAGCTTATATTAGTTAGTTTTAAGCTTAATGCATTAGTGCATTAGTACTTGGCTGCATATATCAATTAGTTCCAAAAAAGTGCTCACAATACAATTTCAAGCTTAATGCAATTTCAATTAGTTTCAAGCTTATATCAGTTAGTTTCAAGCTTAATGCATCAGTGCATCAGTGCATATATCAGTTAGTTCCAGAATGGCCCTGTACAAACTAATGCATCAGTTAGTTCCAAAAAAGTGCTCACAATACAATTTCAAGCTTAATGCAATTTCAATTAGTTTCAAGCTTATATCAGTTAGTTTCAAGCTTAATGCATCAGTGCATCAGTACCTGTACTTATATCAGTTAGTTTCAAGCTTAATGCATCAGTGCATCAGTACTTGGCTGCATATATCAGTTAATTCCAGAATGGCCCTATACAAACTAATGCATCAGTTAGTTCCAGAAAAGTGCTCACAATACAATTTCAAGCTTAATGCAATTTCAATTAGTTTCAAGCTTATATCAGTTAGTTTCAAGCTTAAGGCATTAGTGCATCAGTGCATATAGCATATATCAATTTGCATCAGTGCATATTAATTGCTATAGGTCCCTATATTAATGGCCTTATAGCATATACAATTTGAATCTTAATTTCAAGCTTAATGCATCAGTGCTCACAATCTAATTCTACATAAATATATACAAATAACATTCCACAAAAACAATTAAACATTCAAAGTAGCCATGTTATATAAAATCCTTCAAAACACATACCCAAATCGAAAAAACACACACACAGCTGGCCATTTTAGAATCCTCAATTCTATGTGGCAACTTGGCCTCAAGCAATAAATCAAGTGTCATATTAACAGAGTCCAAAAACAAAGTTTCTTAAACTGTAAAAATGAGGAGCAATTGTAGAAAAAAAATTGGGCTTTTGCTCGGAAATTTCTTCAGCTGGGAAATTTCTCCGATGATGTAAATAAACAAATTTAGGTTTTTGCTTAATTAATCAATCAGTTCCATGGTTCAAGTGTCATATTAACAGAGTCCAAAAACAAAGTTTCTTCAACTGTAAAAATGAGGAGCAACTGTAAAAATAAATAAATAAATAAATAAAATAAAATAAAATAAAAGGGTTTTTGCTCGAAAATTTCTTCAACTTGGAAATTTCTTCGACTTTGTAAAAAAAAAATTTGGGTTTTTGCTTAACCAGTTCCATGGTTAAGTAGGAATCGAATTTGGAAGAAAGAATTTTAAATAAAACCCACTTTGGAAGAAGAAATTTTAAAACCCAATTTAGAACCCTAGATTTCAAATATTAAAAATCAAAAAGGGTTTTGATCTACCTGCAATGGCTGAACAGAGAAGCAATAACCCTGATCTTCCTCGGCTCGGCTCGGTTTGCATGCACGATCAAATCCTAGTTACCTCAAGTGCAGCGAAGCACATTGCACAATGGGAGTAAGTGAGTCTTGTTGCCACAGCTGAACAGAGGAGCTGTCTTCCTTGGCTTGGTTTGCATGCACGATGGGAGTGAGTGAGTGAGTGATTTTTGGGAGTGATAGTGCGTGATTTTTGGTGAGCAAGCCGAATGGGAGTTTTGGGAGCGAGAGTGAGTTTTGAGAGTGTTTTGATCTATTTTTGTGTTAGAGTAACAGTGAGGGAGAGGTGGGCACACGACGCATAAACGGTAACAAGCACAGGTGGGCAAAGTGTCAACATTTGAACCACAGGTAGGCACATAGAAATCGGGGCAAACCACAGGTGGGCAACTTGTAATTATCCCTATTAACAAAGAAGGTATAGTCTAGAATTCATTCCTATTTAAGAAGATTATTAAATCTTCTAATGTTGCAACTTAGGTTTTGATGATGGAAAGTTCTAGACTAAATTGCCACTTATGTTGATGACATAGTATGCCTAAATGTACATTAGAAAAAATGCAATGACCAATGGAAACTAAAACCAACAGGCACAAACCATGAAGTCGATATAAACTAATGCAAGAGTAAGTAAGACATTTTGTCAAACACATGGTGTGCACAAAATTTCGACATTAGAATGTACCATAAAATCGATAATGAACAATCCTAAGTGTGGGATGAGCACATCAAATAGTTCAAACAATCAAAGCCAAGTCAGAAATCCACACCTCATGTATCAATGTCTAAGATATAGGATTTTAATGTCTAAGATATTAACGATTGTTATTATAAATAAAAGAAATTAATAGTTTAAAACAGAAATATACAACTTATTTACACATTGAACAGTTTTTGTAACACAACAAACAACAATAACAACATAACAAATAGATAGAACAAACAAATTGAAGACTATCAAACATATGAAACTACAAAACTAATTAAATTATTCCATGAATAGTGTAAAGCCAAAAACCCAACTCTTCCATGGCTTTTATATCATAAGAAAGCACATGATATCTGTCTTAATTGATGTTAAACCTTCCAATTCGCAAAATAAAATATAGAAACTAGAATTCAAAATCATACTGTTGGTTTTTTGGGACAGTGAGAAACCAACCAGCAAGTGGAAAAATAAGATTAATAAGAAAGATGACAGATTTAATATACAGATTCAATATAGCTAGAAAATCAGAATGAACATACCCAAAAGAAGTAGTGCTCCAATTAAGTAACCCAGCAGTAATAAATTCAACACCCTGGGCAGAAACAAACGTAGAAAGAAAAAAAAAAAAAAAAAAAAAAAAAAAAAAAAAAAAAAAAAAAAAAAAAAAAAAAAAAAAAAAAAACAAACAAACAACAACAACAACAACAACAACCTTCAAACAAAAGAATAGAGCACAGCACAAAATAGTAAAAGGTGACATATTTAATATATAGATTCAATATAGCTAGAAAATCATAACCTTCAAGCAAAAGAACTGAGCACAAAAGAAATTGGAATGTAGGAATACCTCAACTAAACCACCCCGCTTACATCAGTATTTATATAGATGTGAGGAGAGGAAGGAAGGAAGAAAGACAAAGAGACTGCCGTTAGAAGCCAAAACAGAAGCTGAAACCGTAGAACAGAAAGATGAAACCGTGAGTGAAAAAATAGAACATGAGCTGAAACCGTGAGAATCAAAAAGTGGGGAAGGGGAAGGGACTAAACCTGAAACAATGAAACAAAACGTGGGATTGGGAGACAAGAAGTTGTAACCATGAAAAAACATAAGGGATTTAGTTGAAGAGGCTTTGGGTGTGGGCTTGGGCTTTATAGTGGAATTAAATGTATACGAAGTGGACTTTAAAGTAGAGATAGGGCTAGAAATAATTTTATTTTTATTAGTATTTTAAAATTGGTAAAATCTATTTTAAAATTAAATTAAAAATTCAGAAAAGAGGATGAGAATGACATGGCTGTTGACGTGGCTCAATGTGAGCGTAGCGACATTAAATGCTACGCTTCAACTTTCAGTAATATATAGATTAATAATAGTAAGCATGCAGTTGTTATTATTAGAACTTCATTAATATCTATCAAACACTAGAAACTATTGATTCTACTAATTTTATCATTTAAATTTTTTTAAGAACATGTGATCTCCATGTGATGTAGTGGTTTCTTAAATTATAATCCCTTTGTCTGACATTGTTTTTCTACTCTTCCATTTTAGGACATACCAAAATATTGTCCACTTTGAAAAGTCAATAAACACAATTATTATAACTTTTCTAGCAAACCATGTACTTTATTTGAGAAGTCAATACTTCTTTTCCATTTGCTTTATTTGAGTTTAAATAACAAAGACTAATTTTGGAAATTAGTAACTTTTTACTAATACATTAAATGATGTTTCCTTAAAAAATTGGTTTTCTTAAAAGACAAAGTTTGGCTAAAACTTTCTTTAAAAAAATTAACATTGCTACATATGTTGAAAATCTAACCATTGGATTGCATGTTCTTTGTACCCTTAACACATGTATCAAATTTTGTGAAAATCAGATATTATTTACTATAAGATTCATAAACTTATTTTTTATGCATAATTTTAGACTACAAAAACTTGCAATTTAAATGATTGATGACATAGTTATTGATCTTTGATCTTCTAGAAAATTTTCAAACATAGAAGATATAAAAAGAAAATGTAAATCAATAGTGGATTTGTAAAAATTCACATATAACAAAACAATATTGAGTGAAGTTGTAGTCTTAAACTACAACCAAGTTTGTAGTCAAACTTTATCATTTCCTAAATTGGACAAACTACTTAGGATGAGGGAGTATTTATTTAGTTTCCAAGTATGTAATATGATTATAAATCAAATGGATCATCCTTTTGGGCTCTGATACACTTAAGTCTCCAAGATTCTGTTTAATGAATATACTCAAAATTGAGAATATTTTTATTTATAAAAATGGAAGGAAGAAATAATATACAACTTCTCATTCTTTTCTTGATGCAAAATACTTTCTTCGTTGCAGTCATTCAGACGTTAATCTAGATGAATTGGGAAAGGAGACAATCAAAGAAGATGATCGGGCTGTTTTGCTGGAAGGAGGCCTCCCAAGATCAGCATCTGCAAAGTTTCATAGTACATCCATTAAAATGAACCTAATTAGGAAACTTGCTATTATGTATTCTTTTGGAGCTCTGCTTTGATTATCTTTGGGTGTTCTTACCTTTGCTTCTCATGTTTCTAGGTTTCTGACAATGGATGACTCTTTCTTGCTAGAAAATAGGGCAACTTTGAGAGCAATGTAAGTCATTATCTTTTTTTTTTTTTTTTTTTTTGATATACAAAACTTAGCATTCTTTCTATCTTCATATCATAACTGCATGCTGTAGGTCCGAGTTGGGGGCAATTCTGGTCTATTTCTACATATGTGATCGAACAAAATTACTGGGAGAATCTACAAAGGTGCATTTCTCCTGCTCATTGAACGTATTTCTTTAATCCCATATATATTGTTAATTGACGCCTTTGCACTCAGATGCTTCCCTAAGATGTTGTGTTGCATAGTTGCATACTTATCACACAAGGCAGTGAGGCACTTGTTTTCTATTTAATTCTGGACTCTTGTTCGTTTCTTCCTCATTATAGTGTTGCCTTATATCTATTCATGCCCCTGCCCCTAAAAGAAAAATAAAATAAAATCATTTTTGTTATTATTATTATTATTTATGTGGATTTGAGTACCTTCCATTGGGCCTGACCAGCTTCATCTATATAAAGATACGGGATTAAGTTGTAATCTATGAACTTCTTTCAGGTTAGGAAAATAGAAATTTTTATTCTTCCTTCCTTGTTCCCCCTTTTTCAACACGCCAATGAGCTCTAGCTCAAACAATGCCTTCTCTCATAAGAAAAGGTGAAGATAAGGTCATTGGCAATAATAAAGAACTCTCTCTATTCAACACTTAGTGGAAAGCCTCATAAGATGATAGCCTAAAACTCTTTGCTTTTATTTATTTATTTATTATTTAGCTGGGCTAGAAATTCAAATTTTTATGCTACAGTTTATTTGTAGCCAAAATGTACTATTCTATTAAGTTATTAGTACAAGAGAATAGAAAAATAACCACGCTAATCTATGTGATGCATTTTTTTTTATGACCTTGTTTTCCCCACAGTCTATTTCTAGCTAACAGGTGATGATGTAGAGTCATGCTTTAAATTCACATGTTGATAAACACAATTGGCTGCAATTTATTATTGACAATTTTGATTAATTTTTGGTGGCTTTTTTGGGCAGAATTACAATCGGGATCTTTTCCTCTTTCTCAACATTCTGCTGATCATAGTTTCAGCATTTACTTCTTTGAAAAATCATAGTGATATGTCAGCATTCTCTGGAAAATCCCTACCTTACCTTAATCGGCATCAAACTGAGGAGTGGAAAGGATGGATGCAGGTAAGTTTTATTTTTTATTTTTTTTAAAGCTCATAACTTGTACTTAGTTGCATTGCTGTAGCTTTTACTTGGGAAAACATATGTAAAGCATTTAACTTCTCTCAAACTTATGCCTGCTACTTCATGCTTTATTTATTTTGGATAATTGTATTCTGGCACTACTTTGTGATCATATGGTGACAAACTAGCTTAATTTACCTTAGTTGTCATTCATTTTGTTCCAGACGTTATTAAAATTTGGCTCACATGCTTTCTCGTTTGTTAATTTTAGCCATGCATTATGATTTTGATAATAGATGCTGCAAAGAAACCGTGAACCTATTTGATGGATTGATTTGATTTTGGTTTTTAATTATTGAATGATAACAGATTTGAGACTGTAACATTCTTTGCTAATATATCACTAATCAGAAAACATTCTTTTCTGATGTATCGAATCTCACATATTAATTTAATATCTGAAACTGCTTGTGTGCACAGTATGCTACATTTATCAATTTATTGTTACACTCATCTTTTATATAATTAGCTTTAGTAAGTTTTTTTACCTGGGTTAGTGAATTTGCTTTACAAGTTGTCATTGACTGCATTTAAATTTTCTTTTATGTTTTGGCAGGTCCTATTTTTACTGTACCATTACTTTGCTGCAACAGAGATATACAATGCAATACGCGTCTTTATTGCTGCATATGTTTTTTTAACTGGATTTGGCAACTTTTCCTATTATTATATTAGAAAGGATTTTAGCGTTGCACGTTTTACTCAGGTAACCTTTTAATTCACTGAATATAAAATGTATAATCATTTATTATTTGACTTATTATCTTTTTCTTTTCTTTTCTTTTTTCTTTTTTTTTTTGTATATATTTTGAATCTATGATCTTCTAAATCCTTACGGTATAAAACAGATGATGTGGCGGTTAAATTTCTCAGTGGCATTTTGCTGCATTGTTCTGAACAATGACTATATGCTGTACTATATCTGCCCTATGCACACGCTTTTCACTGTAATGGTGTATGGAGCCCTTGGGATTTTTAACAAGTATAATGAGATAAGATCAGTGATGGCTGTGAAGTTTCTTGCAAGCTTTCTTGTGGTCATCTTGATATGGCAAATCCCGGGATTTTTTGAAATATTCTGGCGTCCTCTAGCATTCCTTTTAGGTTAGTAACCTATCTTCTGTCTTTTGGTTTTCAATTTCTGCTACATTTATTATTGATCTGGGAGTTAGCAAGTCATTTCATAGCTCAGCGATTAAGCTCGCTTGATTTAACTCTAAGCGAACTTAGCAGAAATGTGACAGCAATCAATTGTACTAAAGTTTAAAAATGACATTTTTTTGGAGCTTTAGGTTGGACTTTGGTGTTGGGTCTCATACTTTGTGATCCGTTTTTTTTTTCCTTTATTTTTTTCCAAAAGAATTTTAATAAAAAGGAAGTATGGGAGAATACAAGAGCACCACCAAAGATCTAACATCTAACATTATAAAAAGCTAAAAACTCCCTAAAAGAATTACAAGTTGTGAGAGTGCCTTTTTCTACTCAGCACAATGGCCCAAAGATTTTGGGCCAAATAAATATTCTTGGTGGAATGGGCTCAGTTCGCCACAGCTAAAAAGGCTGTTTAAGAACCGAGTAGTGCACAAAACAAACTTCCTACAATACAAATAACTAACAAGCAAAAATATCTGTATTGAATGACATTTTAACTAATAAAGGAATGCACAACAAATGAAATACAATGTAAGAAAAGGTTAGGGATTCTCGAATTAGTGAGGTGCATTTTATTAATTTTCTTTAGTTATTATTACAATGCTTACTAAGACGTGATACAAGATTCAACTAAGTTCAAAAATTACAGACTTGGATAGCTATTTAAGCTTCCAAGACTTGCAAAGTTTGAATTTGTTGAATCCGAACATGTGCTATAGTGGTTGTCTCTGGGATACCGGGAGCGGCTCCTCTGTTTTCTTTTTATTTTACAGAGCTCTTTCTATAATTCTATGAGACTCCAGAAAATGACCATGAATGCCTTAATGATCTAATAAAAAATGAATCTCTATCTGAATCTAAATACTCTCTTTAGCATGGACCCTTCCTCCTTTTATAGCACAAATCGGGCTCCGAGGTACTCGTGATTTCTTCCTTTTGCCCCTTAGAGTTTGTGCTGTGCCAGTTTTGCTTAGGGCTATGTTGTTTCCCTTTTTCCTCATAGCTTCTTACTTTTAGTGCGACCAAACGAAAGTCCCTTAGCTGGTTTTCTATTTCCAGCTTCTCCACTAGCTGATCTTCAGCTATTAGGCCTTTTTCACCTCTTCAGCTTTTGCAGTTGTACTCTTCCTTGTCATTTTCTCCAAATGGTTGGAATCACGGCTTGTGCATTTTTTGCTTCGTACTTTCTAGTCCCACTACATGTCTGGAGTATGAGACCCGCATGCTTTTGTCTTTGATCCCTTTTTTGTTTTAATCTTCCTGCGCGCACCCCAGGGATTCCCGGACTCTGGTGACTTCTGGGATCCCAGCCCAGTTCTTCTTACTAGACTCCCTTTGGCTTATTGGCCCTTTCTCTTGCTTTATGTCTTTTAAACTTTGTTCTTTCATGGGTCTTTGGATCTCAATCCTTTGGGCCTCTTACCCTTTTCTTCTTTCTTTTCTTTTTTTCTTCACTGTGTGAGCCCAACCCTCCTTTTCTCTCATTTTTTTTCTCTTAGTTTCATTATTTATTTATTTTGTGAAATGAGCCCAACGTTTTATTTCTTTGGGTCTTAGTCTGTGATCAATTTTGAATCTCAACATTTAGCCCCCCGAGCTCATGGGTTGCCTGTAGCCCATGCGTGAGTTTCTGCAGTATTTCTTTCTTCTTCGGGGATCTTGATTTTTTAATTTTTTTGGTCTTTGGTTTCTTGGACCCTTCGCTTTTTTTTTTTTTTTTTTAACTCCTTCTTTTTACATGGGACGTGGTAGTTTGAGTTTCGAAAAGGAACTTCCACCACCTACTTTTGCGTTTCCCTTAACTCCCATTAATAATTGCTAATAACTTTTCCCTCTTTAAATTTAATTCCTGGCAATTGGTGCGTCTTTCCACATATTGTCTTTTCTAACAGCTCTTTTATTTCTTCATTCTAGCCTTTTCACATTACCTTTTTTCTTGTCTGCCTGAATCTTCTATTCCTAGTCTCTTTTTCTTTTCTTTCAATCAGTCTCGTTGGTACCTGCTTTCTTCTTTCAAGATACCCATTGCTTCAATGGCTTCTTCCTCTTCTCGAAAAAGAAAAAAGCGTACTCCTAGTACCTTTGAAGGTGAAGGTTCCTCTAGTTCTGCGCAAGATGAGTCTGTCATTGGGTGCCCTACTTTTCCTTTACGAGACCCCTAGTACACTCCTAGCTTATTCTTCCTTTAGGTGTCCCATGGCGAGACCCCTCCATCCACTCATGCCTAGGTATTCTTTGGTCAAGAGGGCTTTATTGGTTCTGCACAAGTTCCAGATCCTAGGGAGATTTTTGATCTCCAGATCAAGTGAGGACTTCGAGAGGCGGTCCCCATCTTTTTCGATTTTGTCACTGGAAAGATCCAAGGCTGGCCCATTTGGATGGATAATGAACTTTCTGACGAGGAATTTGTGGCCCACTTGGAGTGCGCCGGTGTCTTGAAGGTAGTGTCTATTTCCAGGAATCTTGAGGGTTTCAGAGATGCCAAAAGCCTTAGGCATTTGGTGCGCCGTTGGTGTCCTGCTCTGCACACTTTCTCTTTTTCTGTTGGTGAATTGACTGTCACCCTGGATGACGTGGTCAGCAATTTTCTCCTTCCGGTGCTTAGGGATGAAAACCCCTTTGATATTAATCTTTCTGACGAGGATCTCAAGTTGGAAGAAAAGTTATTTGCTCACTTTGGTGGATGTACTGCTTCTCTTGGTAGGAAACCGGCTAGGATGGGTAGGTGGGTTATGAATCTTTTGCGCGAGAAGGATAAGGAAGTTAGGCAAGCCGAGTTCCTCGCATTCTAGCTTAGCAAGTTTCTATTCAGCGAGTTCGCTGGGTATGGAATCAAGTCCACTCTTTTTCCATTGGCGATTAAGTTGGCTCAGGGCTCTCAATATCCTCTAGCCTCTATGTTTTTGGGCCATGTCTATTCTCAATTGGATTAGCTTCATGGAGATGAAGCCAAGGGTGATTCTTGTTATGTAATTACTTCTTCTCTTCATTGCGCCATTCTCCAGGTATTTATGTGGGATCGTTCTTTGGTTACTTTAGCAAGATGTAGGAATTTAAAGTTTGTAAAAGATAAGTTTCAGGGGTCCCCTGATGTGGTTAAAGGACTTTGTGGTAGCTCAACTGACAGCCACCCTATTATTTTCCGTTGGCTGAGTTTGAAAGGTGGCAGCCATAACTTGGTTGAATTATTTGATCAAGTAGGCCATCTACATTAGCGCTCCCCCCGGGAGTTTGGCCCTGGTTTTGTTTGTGATTCTATGTTATCTTCTTTTCTGACTTCTACAGGAAATATTTTTGATTTACGTCGTGATGATGAGGGTAGCTTAGCCTACTTGGCTTGCATTCGTCCTTCTTAGCTTCTTGTGCTTTTCTCAAGTGGCCCATGGTACACCCATTATTCGGCGCATCGAGTACTTCAGCAGTTTGGTTTCGATCAGGATATCCTTCTAGTGTTTAATGACATAGTACCCTTTCTTCCTTCCTTGGATCCTTTTATGAGACTTTAGGCCATACTTATTGGTCACGAAGGAGTCCTCAGTTTGTAGTACCCAACTTTCAGAGAGGAGTTTATGCCTCCAGTGGTTATGCTGACTATTGGAGAAGGGTGCAAAAGTCCTTTGTTGACTATGCTGGTTTTGACAAGATTGGGAGAGTCCCTAACCCTGGCATTTCTTCTACCCCAACATCCAACAAATGTCTGTCTCTGTCTACTACTGGTGTTGTTTCTGCTACTGTAAGTAGCAAAACTGGTTTCGCAGAATGGCATGCTTCCAGGGAAGGTTGGGTGACATATATGCAGGATTTCCCAGAAACTTAGTTAGGGTGTGACCTTATTGTTGGTGCTTCTGCTGGGGTACCAATTAAGAAGGAGGCAGTAGAGGCCATAAGTACTGGTACTCCCGTTGGCATAAGTAGAGGAAAAACAATTAAGCAGGAAAAATTGAAGGAGGCTACAGTTGAAGAGAGTGTAGGGGGTACTGGCCCTAAGACAAAAAAGAAGAAAACTGAGAAATCTCATAAACAGTTGGTGCTTGCTGAGGAAAAAGAAGTTCAGCAACCCTTGGTCGTAAGGGGCCGGGTGAGTTCTTCAGTCCATGGTTCTCTGGGACCCTCTGGACGTACCCGTAGTAAACAACAGAGACCCGGAGACCCTGTTGAGAAAGAGAGAAGGGCAAGGCTTCTTCACTTCTTTTCTCTTTTACATTGTAGTTTTTTTTTTTTCTTTTTTTTTTTTTGAACTGATGAGTGGTTGTCTTTTCTGCAGTCCAAGCGTAAGTTGGATCCTATGAAAGGTAGAAGTCCTTCTTCTGGTAAAGATGTGGTATGTTTTTTTTTTTTTTTTTTAATCCATGCCTTCCTACTGTCTGTCTTTATCCTTTTTTTTTAGCGCTTTGTACTTGTGATGCCCTTAAGCTTTATTTTTGTTCATGTTGCCCCTCCCCTTTTTTCTTAGGTGGAGGTCTCTCCCCCCGAGTTTGGTGAGACTTTGGAAGAGGAAATGGTTGCAGCTGGATCTCAGGGTACTGAAGAGGAGACTCCCAGTTGTGGCATTGCTGGGGAGGCTAGGCAGCCAATGCAGGGTGTCTAGGCTACCCAAGATCCTGAGGTTCCTGAGCTTCCCGCGTCCCAGGGTCCCCAATCTGAGCAGACTCCTAGTCCTATCAAGACTGTGCTACCTCAAACGGGGTTAAGTACAATGACTTTGGGAGGCGTGTCTCCATCTGGGCAAACAGGTGAGCCTTATTCTTTTACAATATCGTTAATTATATTTCTTTTGCATCCCCTTTTTTTTTTTTTCTTTCTCCCTTTTTTGAGTTCTTTCTTTCCCTTTTCTTTCCAGGCCAAGCCATTGTGAAATCTGCCTCTGGTGCTGCTTCTTCTTTAGAATCGGAGGATTCTGAAGGTGGGTGTTGATCGCTCTGGCTCCCTCCCTTTTTTTTTTTTTTAATTATTTGTGCCCTTCTTCTGTCTTCTTTATTTATTTATGGTGAAGCCTCCTATATCCTTGCCCTCTTTTAGTCATTTTGCTGAGACTTCCTCACCTTTTCTTCAACTTGCTATGTGCTCTTTCCCAAAGTCCTCCAAAAAGTTAGAGGAGCAAGAGGAGGAAGCTCTGCCCCAAGAGGCCGATACTGGTTTCTCTTCTACCCTCTCTTATTTTCTTTTTTTCTTCTTCCTTTCTCTTTTTATTATTTATTTATTATTTTTTTTTTTAAACAAGGAACTAAGTCTTCTCTTCTACCCTCTTCTCTCTCTCTTTTTTTTTTTTTTTTTTTTACAGGAATTGCTACTGGTGTCAACGATCCTAAACTTGTGATTCCTGAGGGGGGTGTGGGATCTACTCAGGTTGCTAGTCTTCATACTGCCCAGAGGGTTGAAGGTTCCTCAACCCTTTCAGGTGGTGATGTAACAATGGGGGAGGCTCTAAGGGTGGTTGTTTTAGATCTGACTTCAAGGCTCCCAATCTTTCTGGCTCGCTTTGATAGTCTGGAGTTTAACAACCTCCCTGCTAATCATTTCACCATTTCGGGCCCTCCTATGGCAGCTTTTTGTGGTTCTCTGTGCTTGTGGAAGGCCTACCACTGCTGGAAGGGCTATTCAAAAGTTATGGGCTGTTCAAAAGTTGTTACCATTGGTTTCAGAGGAGGTGTATTTTTGGGGAACCTTTTGATGGAGCTACTGTGCACCATGTTGATTTCCTTGAGAGATTCTTCGGTAAACTCTTTATCTGAGAAAAAGCTCTTACAATGGAGGAGAGTGGTGCAGGACCTCTTAGAAGCCAAATTCAACCTGTCCTTTTTGCTGGAGTACCTGCAATCATTAGCCCACGCGCTATTCTAGAGGCAAGCCTCTAAGAGTATTGATGCTGAAATTACTGCTGTTGAGGAAGGTTTAGCTCATGCTCATAAGATTTTGCAAGATTTGAAGATCAAAAGACAGAGGATTCTTTCTTCTTTAGTTGTCCCTGCTTTTTCCTCAAATGGCTCTTTGTTGGCTGGCCTTATTTCCTAGTCTTTTTTTTTTTTTTTTTTTTAAGCTGTGTATGAAAATTTTGGGGTTGTATAAGCTTTCTATCTCTTTGTTTGGACATTGCTTCTGGCTTTTCTTTTTTTTTCTTTTTTTTACATAGATCTACATTTGTGCCTTGAGATTGCTTCCATGTACTTATGCTTTAGGATTGCTTTTAAGTATTGGTGTTTTCAAATTGCTTCTAATCTTTCTTAATGGCATGTGGATCTTCTTTTCCTTTTGTCTTTCTCTTTCTTTCTTTTTTTTTTTTTTTTTTTTTTTTTTTTTTTTTTTTTTTTGCACTGAGTCCTGGTCCATGATTCCCACAAGTTTTGCTGCAGGTTCCAGACAGGTACCCACCCCTTTTCTTCTTGGTTGCGCAAGTATTGAATTGGGTACATAGGGCGATATATATATTTTTTGTCCCAGCTCATGAACTTGGCAGTTTTTTTTTTTTTTTATCAAGTACTGGGCTAGGTATCCTCAGTATTTGCCTGGGATCCTAGACCATGTATTTGAAACTTTAACTATTTGTAGTTATCTGTGGGGTGACCCTGGGTCATGCATCAAAAAGATTTCCCTAGATATCCTCCCTTGATTTCGTCTGTGTTAGGACTTTGTAATACTTAAGCTTTAATAGCTGAGAAATAAAAAGAAATTTCATTGAATTTAAAACATAAATGTCATTCAAGGAACACAGCAAATCTAACAAAAATAGTAAGGATCATAGAGTGTCCTTCTACCACGAGTCCCTGAACAACATTACTTAAGCGATAATATATAAAAAGAAAGAAACACTTAGCAGGTTGGAGAGTTTGGCAAAAAGGATTCCAGTGCACTGAGACCTCTCCCTTCTCATGCATAGTACTGTTTTAGCCACTTCCCATTTATGGGCTCTGTCAAGATTGTCTCATCTTCCTTTGTAAGGTAGTAATACCCACTATCATGGGCCTCCCTGATGATCTATGGTCCTTCCCACTTTGGGGCAAATTTGGAGGGTCCTGGTAGGTTTCTTCTCATATGCTCTGCTATCCTTAGTACCAGTTGCCCTTTAGTGAAAGTTCTTGCGCGTATTGCTTGTGCATAGTCATTATTTGCTGGTACCTTTAGCTTCTTCTCTTGGCTAGCTCTCTTTCTTCCTCTACCCCTTCAAAGTCTGCTAATCTCCTTTCATTGTTTGTGTCTTCGGTGTCCTCCTGGCTTTCTTCAAGTACTACTCTTGGTGTGGAAACAATTAATTCTACAGGGCTGATGGCTTCTGTCCCATAGACCAGGGAGAATGGTGAGAATCCCGTGGCTGTTTTCACAGAGCTCCTGCATGCCCAAAGTACATCTGCCAAATGGTCATTCCATTTTTCTCCATAATCCTGCTTCATTTTTTTAAGGATCTTCAATATCACCCTTTTGGTGGCCTCTGCCTGGCCATTTCCTTATGGGTAGTACGGTGTGGACCTTCCATGCTTGATATAGTAGGCCTCAGTCAACCCCTTCACGTCTTTGTTTATGAATAGAGTTACATTGTCACTGATTAACCTCCTGGTGATCCTAAACCTTGTAATGATATGTTCTCGAATGAAATTTGCTACAGCTACTCCAGTGGCCTTTTTCAAGGGGATGTCCTCTACCCATTTTGTAAAGTACTCAGTAGCTACCAAGATCCATATGTAACCACTAGATGGGGGATTTATAAGTCCTATGAGATCAAGCTCCAAAGTATGGAAAGACCATGGAGTTGTCATATCCTGTAACATATTTGAGTGAGTATGGATTGCATCTCCGAGGACTTGACATGAATGGCAGGTTTTGACTAATTCCTCGAAGTCCCTTTTCATTGCTGGCCAGTAGTACCCCAACAATATTAACTGTTTATAGAGACTCCTTTTTCCTGGGTGACTTTTACAATCATCGGAATGGACTTCCCTGACTACTTCCCTAGCTTCCCTTGGCCCCAAGCATCTTAGGAGATCCCCACTGTATCCCTTTTTGAATAGGATCCTATTCTACAAAAAAAGTATCTGACTGCGAGTTTCTTGAGCTGGTGGGCCAGTGCCCTGTCAGTCGGCAAGATCCCTTGAGCCAAGTATTCCATGAAGGGAGTCCTCCAATCTTCTATAATAAATACAGTGTAGCTTTCTTCCTTGTCCACCGAGGATTGGTATTCTTGACATTTTTCCTGTATAGCTGCTGCCTCTTTGTTCATATTTGGCCAGTAGTATCCCATGCACTGCATTCTCTTATATAGGCTGATCTTTTCTGAGGTCCTGTAGACTTGAGTATGTAGCTCTTCCAACCTTAGTTTCCCCTTCTTCTCATTGATACATCTAGATAGGATCTCTCCGGATAGTCTCCTATATAGTTCTCCTTCTATTAGAGCGTAGTCCTTCAGCTCCTTGACATTCCCTCCGGATCCTGTCTCTTTCATTTTTTCTTTCACTTAGCTCCTCCAATCCCGTTGCTTGGACTTTCCGGGGGATATCCTTTAGAGGATTTTTAAGATGGAATGCTCCTGCCTTCCTATTCTGAGCAGAGTGTCTTTTCCTTTGAATGGTACTTGGGACCCTAGGGTGGCAAGCGCATCTGCGAACCTGTTTTCATTTCTCTGTGTGTACTCTATGCTAAATGTCAAGAATTCCTGCTCCAGCCTTTGCGCCCAAGTCCTGTAGGCTGCTAAACTTGCTTCCCTTAGTGCAAAGTCACCTTTCACCTGAGAAACTACAAGATTGGAATCTCTCAATACTCTAATGTGTTTTACCCCTATATTGAGTGCTATAGTTAGCCCGATCAAGTATGCCTCATACTCAGCTGCATTATTGGAACAAGAGAACCCAAGCTTGAAAGATAGGGGTATAGTGTCCCCATCCTCATAGCTTAGTACAACTTCTACTCCATTTGAGGTTGCTGTAGCTGACCTATCGAATCTCATTGTCCATTTCTTTCCTGAGATTTCTACCACTGCTACCTCACCTAGGATCTCTTCACTTAATGAGGTTTCCTCCTTCCCTGGGAACTGTGCCAAAAGATCAGCTATGGCTTGACTTTTTGACAGCCTTGGAGATCCTGAAGCCTATGTCTTATTAAGAAAGTAGAACTAGCCATTGTGCTATTCTTCCTGTTAGGAGAGGCTGATGCAAGAGTGCTTTTATGGAGGTGTGACTTAGTCACTAACAGGATTTGGTGAGCTGAGAAATACCTTTTCAGCCTCTAGGATGCGTAAATGACCACTAGGTAAGCCTTTTCTATCTTGGGATACTTGGTCTCGACATCCTTGAGTGTCCTACTTATATAGTTTATAGGTTGCGCATTCCCATCATCATCTTCTTGCGCCAGTAGGGCTCCTATTGCTTTGGCATTTGATGCCAAGTACAATAACAGGGGTCGCCCACGTACTGGTGCCTGGAGGGTGGGTAGATGATTCATAATCTGCTAAATCCTTTAGAAGGCTTCCTGTTGTTCCACTCCCCAGATGAACTCAGTTCCTTTCTTTAATAGTTTGGATAAGCCATCTGTGACTGAAGCCAGCCCTGGCACAAATCTCCTGATGTAGGAGACCCTTCCTAGGAAGCTTTTGAGCTCCCTCACTGTTGTTGGTCTTTTCATGGTGGCAATGGCTGCTACTTTGGCTGGATCTACACTTATGCCTCTATTATGTACTAGGAACCCGAGGAACTTTCCCGCAGATACTCCAAAGGCACATTTCATGGGATTCATACGTAATTTGTATTCTCTGCATCTTTTGAAAAATTTTTCAAGTACCTAGAGGTGTCCTGTCCTAGTTTTTTTACTTAACCACAATATCATCCATATAGTCTTCCATTGTCCTATGCATCATGTCGTGGAAGATGGCTGTCATGGTTCGCTGGTACGTGGCTCCTGCATTTTTGAGGCCAAAGGGCATCATAATGTAATAAAAATTCCCAATTGGGATCCTGAATGCTGTCTTTTTAGCGTCCTTGGCAGCCATGCGAATCTGGTTGTACCCACTCTACCCATCCATAAATGAGAACATAGAACTTCCTGCAGCTGAGTCCATAAGAAGGTCAATGTTAGGCAGAGGGAACTCATCTTTTGGACATGCCTTGTTTAGACTGCAGAAGTCCACACAGCAACGAATTTGGCCGTTCTTTTTCTTCACAAGTACTATGTTCGAAAGCCATTTGGGATACTGAATGGGCTTGATAAAACTAGCTGCTAGCAGCTTCTTAACCTTTTGGGTTATCTAAGCTTCTATATCAGTGTGAAAGACCCTAACTGGTTGGACTACTGATTTGACTCCTGGGTTTACATTGAGAGCATGGGCCACGAGCCCAGGATCCAAGCAAGGCATCTCATTATAGGTCCACACGAACACATCCATGTATTCTTTAAGTAAGGCTACCAGTGGTTCCCTTTCCTATGCTGTCAACTGGCTACTGATGAAAACAGGTTTCTGGGATCCTAGCTGAGCCCCTAAGTTTATTTCTTCCAATTCTTGCTCAGGCTGAATTTGTGTCTCTTTAACTGGTTCCTCTGGGACTTCCTCTTGAGCTACCATACATTCTGGTGGTCCAGGACCCTCCTGCATGATGCACTCAAGCCCCGCGCACCTTCACAGGCAGTAAATTAATCTTCCCCCGGGTTCCCGTATTACTACACATTCCTGGGATCCTGAGATGTTGGGCTTCTTCTTTTGCCTTTTTCTTTTCAGGAGGCCTCTTAAGTCATGGGTACCTCATCCTTCTTCTTTTTCCAAGATAGGTGCTCCTGGGGTCCCTGGCATGGGACTCTCATCGTCAGGTTCTAACTCATCATAGAACATTGTTTCTACAAAGTTTACTTCTCCTTGGCTGAAAGGGTTATGGTTGGCAGGGATCCTTACAGGCCTCCCGTTCAATCTCCCCTTAACACACTAATGGTATGTGGATGGTATAAGATGGTGCTTATGGACCCATGGCCATCTCAGCAGTACATGGTAGGACACCTCTGAGTTGATTACATGAAATCTAGTCAAGGCTACTATTGGTCCCACTTTTAGGGCCAGTTGTATATATCCCTCGATTGATTATACTAATCCTCCAAATCCAGTTATCTCCATGGGAGCCCCCAAGATCCTCCTTCCAGCTAGGCCTACGGCTTCCAAGGTGCTCAAGACTATAAGGTTGAGTGATGCCCCTGTGTCCACCAGTGCTTTTCTAATTTGGACACCGTTTATGGTAGCCATTAGATAAAAGGGTCTACGGTGGTCTGGATGCTCAACCTCCATGTCTTCATCAGTGAAAGTTATGGCATTGGTTATCTCCAGGAAAGCTCGACTAGCATGTGATTCTGCTGTGAAACATTTCATTCCTAAATCTATTGCTATAGTCATGAGAGACTCCGTGGCCACCCTTCTTGCTTCTGGTCTAAATCCCAGCTGATTGAATAGTGATCTGAACTTGGGATTCTTCTAAAGGGTCCTGACTGTGTTTGGATGGAAAGATCCTTCTAGCTCTTCTGCTTCTGTTGGATTCCCATGGATTACTACTGCCATTACCCCATTTCTCTTGTGGTTGGGTAAGGGGTTCCTTTGTACTTCTGGCTCCTTCTGGGTGAGCTCCAAGGTTTCTTCTCTTAGCTTCTTGTGAAAAAGCCTGCGGAGGGTCCAGCAATCCTTGGTGGAATGCTTGACATAATTATGAATCTTGCAAAACAAAGGATTTTTCATTTCTTCCTCGGTTGGTGGTCTGGACACAGTGAATGGCCTAACCACTCCATCCCTGATTCATTTGTCCAAGACATGGTTTAATTCTTCTACGGTACATGGGATCATCGATGGTTCCTCGAACATTTTTCCATCAGACCTCTTCCTTTTTTCTCCCACCGATGCTGTCATGGCTTGGGACACTGGCATCCTCTTTACCCTCATAGTTTGTGCTGTCCTTCTAGTTCTCTGTAATAGGTCAGCGAACTCTGTGATACATAAATTTTCGAGGTTGAGTCTGTAATCGAAAAGCATGTTAGATATGCAAGTCTCTACGAGTTCCTTTTCTTCATGGTCCCCATAACAATCTAAGGACACATCTTCAAATCTTTTGATGAACTGGATAGGATCCTCTCTAAGCCTCTGTCATACCATCTAAAGGCTTTGGAAAGTGACCTTGTCCTCACTAGGGTAATATTTCGCGCAAAATCTCTCCATTATCTCGTCCCAGGTCTTAATGGACCCAGGTCTCAGTGTGGTGTACCAAGTGTATGCTCTGTCCACTAAGGACTAAGTAAACTCCCTTAGACCCAACTTTTGGTTTCTTGCGTAAAGGCCTATAGTGTGGACGAACCTACTCACATGTTCTACTCCGCTTCCATTCCTTCCATCAAAAGGATGGAACTTTAGTGGTTCATATCACTTGGGGTATGGCTTGCCAAGGAGTTCTGGTAGGAATGGGGGATCTCGAGAAAATTGCTTGGGGATCCCCGAAAGTTTTTCCTTTTCTTGGTCCAGGAGGGCGCTGACATCTGCCAGTGTTAGGTACTGGGGTTGGTTCCTCCTCCCACTGCTGACCCTCCTTCTAGTTGGGTCTTGTCTTGGTTGCCTAAGAGGGGGGCATTGTCCCTAACTTCCTGTGTCTTGCCTTCTCGAACTTCTTGTTGCAAGTCTTTCAACATTGCAGTCATCTGAGCCATGGGGTCTGGCTCCTGCCTTACATTCCTTTGTTCTGACACGACCTCCTGTTCTGTTAGGTGCACCTCGCCTCTTTGTCTAAAGGCCACTTCATTTTCTCCCACGGGCTCAGAGGCCGCAAGTGGCACATTAGCACCATTGTTGTTTCTTGGTCTTGGAGGCATGTTTTGCAAAGGGATTGTTTTCTTCCCTTTCCTTTTCCCAGTCCCTAGTGGAGTCGCCAAAATGTGAGAGTGCATTTTTCTTCTCAGCACAACGGCCCAAAGATTCTGGGCCAAATAAATATTCTTGGTGGACTGGGCTCGGTTCGCCATAGCTAAAAGGGCTGTTTAAGAACCGAGTGGTGCACAAAACAAGCTTCCTACAATACAAATAACTAACAAGTAAAAATATCTGTATTAAATGATATTTTAATAGCAAAGGAATGCACAACAAATGAAATACAATGTAAGAAAAGGTTAGGGATCCTCAAATTAGTGAGGTGCATTTTATTAATTTTCTTTAGTTATTATTACAATGCTCACTAAGACGTGATACAAGGTTCAACTAAGTTCAAAAATTACAGACTTGGATAGCTATTTAATCTTCCAAGACTTGCAAAGTTTGAATCTGTTAAATCCGAGCATGTGCTATAGTGGCTGTCTCTGGAATACTAAGAGCGGCTCCTCTGTTTTCTTTTAATTTTACAAAGTTCTTTCTATAATTCTGTGAGACTCCAAAAAATGACCATGAATGCCTCAATGATCTAATCAAAAATGAATCTTGATCTGAATCCGAATACCCTCTTTAGCATGGACCTCTCCTCCTTTTATAGCACAGATCGAGCTCTAAGGTACTGGTGATTTCTCCCTTTTGCCCCTTAGAGTTTGTGTCGTGCCAGTTTTGCTCAAGGCTATGTCGTTTCCCTTTTTCCTCATAGCTTCTTACTTTTGGTGCGACCAAACGAAAGTCCCTTAGGTAGTTTTCTATTTCCAGCTTCTCCGTTAGCTGATCTTCAGCTATTTGGCCTTTTTCACCTCTTCAGATTTTTCAGTTGTACTCTTCCTTGTCATTTTCTCCAAATGGTTGGAATCACGGCTCATGCGTTTTTTGCTTCGTACTTCCTAGTCCCACTACATGTCTGGACTATAAGACCTGCATACTTTTGTCTTTGATCCCTTTTTTGTTTCAATCTTCCTCGTGTGCCCCAGGAATCCCAACCCAGCTCTTCTTATTGGACTTCCTTTGGCTTATTGGCCCTGGCCGGTTTGGCCCTTTCTCTTGCTTTATGTCTTTTAAACTTTGTTCTTTCATGGGTCTTTGGATCTCAATCCTTTGGGCCTCTTGCCCTTTTCTTCTTTCTTTTCTTTTTTTCTTCACTGTGGGAGCCCACCCTCCTTTTCTCTCATTTTTTTTTTCTCTTAGTTTCAAATTTATTTATTTTGTGAAATGAGCCCAGCATTTTATTTCTTTGGGCCTTAGTCTGTGGTCAATTTTGAATCTCAACACAAGCTAAATCCATAGTATCCCTTAACCATTCAAACAAAGCTAAAGAGTAAAAGTCTCAAGTGAAGCTAGGAGTCCACAAGACCATCAAACAGTTTAGCATTTCACTCCCTCCAAATGCACTGGATCAATTACGATGGAATAGCACTCCACACATCTAAACATTGATTGCTCGGTGCTAGCTCTCCGACATGCTAGAAGATCCTGTATCGAGTTCCGCATTACATTACCCAAGCTACTCTAAATGAAGCAAAAGCCAACAAACAAAGCTCCCTAGGGACAATGCAAGAAAAGATTTCAGTTGTCTCTATCATTGCTTTGCACATGCAACACCAATCAACAATGACTATGTTTTGCCTACAAAAATTATCTGCCTTCAGAATTTGACCATGAGCTTCTGTCCTAGGGGGGGAAAAAACTACCTTATGATATTTTTTTCCATTTTTTATCTAAGGCAACCCAATCAGCCACCCCAAATAATTCATGGGTGAGGCACCCACTTTACAACCAAAAAGATAAGCTAAATTATCCACATCCTGAACTGGTCCAACATGGACAATCTCACTCTTTCCAAAATTTTCTTGAGTCCTTAAACTTGCCTCTAAACACAGAAGAATACACCAAAGAGAGAGAATGTCCTCCAAGTTTACCTTGCAATAAATGAATGTGTTAGTCACAAACAAAGAATGAGAAATAAGAAACTCTCCATTATCCTTGTTCCCCACATGGCCACATGAAGTCCTGATAAATAACCACCCCCAACTTTCAAGGTGATTTTTTTCTTCTTAATTCATGTATACTTACTTTGTGCACTGGGTATGACCTTTTAATACAAGTGGACTTATTGGCTTATGCACATGCATAACAGTTACTTTTTAAGACAGGGTATACCGATCCTGCAAAACCATATCTCCCTCGATTACATGAGTGGCATTTCAGATCTGGACTTGATCGCTATATTTGGATCATTGGAATGATATATGCATACTATCACCCCAATGTAATCCCTTGAAAGTTTGGTTGTATGGTAGATCTTGCTTTCTTGTTGCACCAACTGCCAACTACTAAAATTTTCAAATATTTTAATGTTAAGGTTGAGAAATGGATGGAGAGATTGGAGGAATGTGAAACCAAGAGGAGAGTGTCAATCAAAGCAAGCATTGTTGCAGTTTCCGTGTTTGTGAGTTGCTTGATTTTGTTACCATGGTGTTTCTATTATCTTCTTATAAATTATTGATGATTTATTATTGAGTTTTCTAATTTATTGGTTTTATTTCTTTATTTAAATTTTTTCTAGGTTGGTTATCTGTGGTATGAATGTATTTACAAGCAAACCTTTTAGCTTAAAGATATGAAACCACGCACGCTCTTTAGGGAAGAAGAGGCAGAGTTGGTTCGAAGTAACAAGAAAGTTAAGGACTACCATCACAGTGGTTATAATGAAGGTTCAAGGGAGAGCTCACCACCTCCAGGTTTTCAGAATGCTGAGTCTGTTGACAGAGCCTCCTTCGAGGAGAAGCTAGTAGGCGAGATGCCAGGGGCTTATGCGAAAGCTTTTGATTTTGATAGCCTTATGGAGGAAGACGACGGTTCCGACGGTGAAGATGGGGAGGATAACGGTCAGATTCGAGATGGTTGGGTCTCGTACAAGCTTACCAAGGAGACCAAACGGCGCATTAGAGGACCCTGGTCCAAATTGATTATAGTCAAGCTCGTTGGAAGGACAAATAGCCTCATTTACATGCGGTCCAAGCTGAACCAAATGTGGAGGCCGACGAGTAGGATGGACTGTGTGGATCTTGGGATTGGCTTCTTTCTGGTCAGGTTCTATTCTAAAGAGGATCTTGATAGTGTTCTAAAGAAAGGTCCATGGTTTATTGGTGACCAGTTCCTGTCCATAAGGCCTTGGGAACCGTTCTTTAAGCCATCGACAGTGAATGTTTCTCTAATTGTAGTCTGGATCCGGCTTTATGAACTTCCCATCGAACTCTATGAAGCGGAGGTATTAAAGGAGTTAGGAGAAACCATTGGTAAGGTCCAAGGATTAATTCTCATACAGCAATGGAGGCTCGTGGCAAATACGCTAGATTGTGCATCCAGATTGACATCAACCAACCTTTAGTAAACACAATCCTTATTGGTCATTTTGAGCAAGCTGTGAGCTATGAAGGCATCCAGAGCCTCTGCTTCTCCTGTGGAAGGCTTGGACATAAAGTGGAAGCATGCCCTTATACCATACGTAAGAGTAAGGAGAATGTGGCACCGGTGGAGGAAGGGCTGCCCAACCAAGGTGAGCCATTACACGGAGCACATGATGGTCAAGGTGCTCAAGCCGGTACAGACATGGCTGAGGTGGTTACGAATACGATGGAGGACGGTCAGTACGGATCGTGGATGGTTGTTAGCAGAAGGACAAGCGGGCGTAAGGGAACATACTCCCTTGTCAGTACGGATAGTACTAACAAATCAGCTCGGAATGCCACGCCTCAACAGACTCCTAAAAACTCGGAATGGAGGGGCACGTCTAAAGGTCCAGCTCAAGTGCAGTACATGCCACGTAAGGACCGTTTCCATGGCTCTGGGGGCCATTACAAGAGGACCGAACCGGTCTGGAGTCCTATTGTTTTTGGTTTGGGCTACACAGACATGAGGGAAAGCGTCGATTTGGGCCCAGTGGAGAGTGTTTTATCGACTAAAGAGGCCAATGTTCATGATAATGGTAATGGGCTTCGCCCAAGCTTGTATTCTCAAGCCCAACTTCATAGGAAATATCTGAATTCTGTTAAGGGTAAAAAAGTCTTGGCAAGGGGCTTAAGTACT
This sequence comes from Quercus suber, assembly GCF_002906115.3. Lineage (NCBI taxonomy): Eukaryota > Viridiplantae > Streptophyta > Magnoliopsida > Fagales > Fagaceae > Quercus > Quercus suber. The sequence continues at coordinate 94,238 of NW_027069959.1, read as the reverse complement.
CTACCTAACACAAACCGGTCCTCTGTGAGAAATCTTCCTGTTGCTAAAGCCAATCCCCTGCCTCCCTTCCATGCCTCTTTACCTAAGCGTGTGCCTCCCTTTCCTGTTGATCATGCATTTAAATTCACGGCATTTTCTAATGTTCCTTCGCTTCCTGAGGTGAGTACAGTCAACAGTGATGGGAAATTAGGTGAGTCTTCTAATTGTAAACCCATTGTTGAAGAATATGGCCAACCCATTAGTGTGGGGGATGAGGATATCATTGTTGAAGAGCTGTCGAGTCCTTGTTCTAAAGAAGGTTCAATTTATGAGGAAGTGGGGATGGATGGTTTGGTATCGGAAGGAGGGGATGGAATCCCTCCATCTGAATGATTCTTTTTTCCTCTTTTGCTGGTTTAATCATGAATTTTCTGATTTGGAATAGTAGAGGTGCCTTAAAACCCTCCTTCCAGCCTTATATTCATGAGTTATCTCAGCGGCATGATCCGGCCATTCTTGTTATTATGGAGACTAAGTTGGGTTAGCAGAGCTAAAGAAGTCTCAGACAGATTACCTTTTGATGGTGCTATTCATACAGAGACGACTGGATTTACTGGTGGGTTGTGGTTGCTGTGGAATGATGATCAAGTAGAGATTCAAGAGTTAGCTAAAACAGAGCAGGAAATTCATGTTGAAGTCAAGGTGCATGCCTCTAATTTTTCCTGGATTTTCTCTGCTATTTATGCTAGTCCTAGGAGTGAAGAGAGGTGTGTTTTATGGAATAATCTGTCCAAGGTTGCTGGGCTTCATAATAAGCCTTGGATATTGGCAGGGGATTTTAACGAACCTCTTATCCAAGATGACAAATTTGGTGGAAGAGGGGTTAGTGTAAATCGGTCTCTGGCTTTTAAAGATTGCTTAGATTTTTGTAGTATGGTTGATATGGGTTTCTCTGGACCAAGGTACACTTGGACAAATAAACGGGATGTTAGTAATCTTATTATGGAAAGGATTGATCGGTTTTTCATGAATCCAGACTGGTGTGTCCTTTATCCTGAGGCGAAAGTAACCCATCTTCCTCGTTGTCACTCCGATCATTGTCCGGTTCTTTTGGAGACAATGCCGCTCAGATCAGTTCGCCTTAGTCGTCCATTCAAATTTCAAGAATTTTGGCTCTCAGATATGTCTTTTCCTAGTGTGGTTACCAGTGCTTGGAAGTGTAACAGAAATCTAGCTGAGTCTATTGAGGTTTTCTCTAAAGAAGCTACCATTTGGAATAGGGATCATTTTGGGAATATCCATCAGAAGAAGAGGAGAATTATGGCAAGAATCTATGGTGCCCAAAAAGCTATCTCCAATTGGCCGAGCTCCTCCCTCCTTAATCTTGAGAATAAACTGCATCAGGAGCTAGAGGTGGTCCTTGATCAGGAAAGGGATCTATGGAGGCTTAAGTCTAGAATTAATTGGATGATTCAAGGGGATCGCAATACCTCTTTCTATCACGTTTCTGCCATAGCTAGAAGGAAAAGGAATCTCATTGCCTCGGTTAAAGATGAGCGGGGAGAGTGGCTAATGGTTGAGAGTGAAGTGATGGAGCATTTTAGGAATGGTTTTATATCTCTGTATACCACTTCTCTAGAAGAAGCCTCTCGGGTACCTTGGCACAAGGCGAGTGGGCATGTGCATTTGTCTGAGGAAGCTAAGGACTCTATCGATGGCATGGTTAATTTGGAGGAAATTAGAGATGCTCTTTGGTCTATGAAATCGTACAAGGCGCCGGGTCCGGATGGTCTTCACGCCAGGTTTTTTCAACGTTTCTGGCCTATAGTTGGGGGGACTATTTTGGAGGAAGTAAGGAAAGTCTTCAGTGATAGGAAGGTTCCTGAGTATCTTAATAGGACCCACATTGTGCTTATCCCCAAAATCCAAGGCCCAGAAACCATTGGTAATTACAGACCTATTAGTCTTTGCAACACTATTTATAAGATCATCTCCAAGGTTATCGTTGCTCGGATTAGACCTCATTTGGAGTTTCTTGTCTCGCCTTACCAAACGGCTTTCATTCCAGGTAGAAGAGGGGTGGACAATGTTATTATTGTTCAAAAGTTGATCCATTCTATAGGTAGAGCCAAAGGTCGAAAGGGGTATATGGCTATTAAGATTGATCTTGAAAAAGCTTATGATAAGATTGAGTAGAGCTTTATTAGGGAAATGCTGTTATTTTTCAATTTTCCTACTGCTATTATTGAGCTTATTATGAGCTGTGTCTCCTCGGTGTCGACTTCTCTGCTTTTCAATGGGGGATGCCTTGATTCCTTTTGTCCTTCTAGAAGTATTAGACAGGGAGACCCCCTTTCTCCTTATCTTTTCATCCTTTGCATGGAATACTTGGGTCATTTGATTGAAGAGAAGTGTGAAACTAAGCTCTGGACTCCTATGAAAGCTTTTAGGAGTGGCCCATTTTTCTCGCATTTATTCTTTGCGGATGACTTGGTGCTGTTTGCAAGTGCGGATCAAGATAACTATAATACCATTAAGGCTATGCTGCATAAATTTTGCCAAAGATCCGAGCAGAGGGTGAGTGAAGCCAAATCTCATGTTTTTTTCTCTCCTGATGTGGATCCGGATCATAGAGAGCACCTCTCTGGTATTCTTGGGTTCAACTCAACTCCAAACCTTGGCAAGTACCTGGAGTTTCCTTTAAAACATTTAGGTGACTGTAAGCATGATTTTGATTTTGTGTTAGATAGAGTCAAGAAGAAGCTGGCTGGGTGGAAAGCTAACTTACTCTCTATGGCTGGCCGTGTAGTTCTTATTCAAGCATCCTCCTCAACTATTCCGAATTATGTGATACAATATGCTTCCCTTCCTAATAAAATCCTTAATGGCATTGATAGGGTCAATAGAAATTTCCTTTAGGGGACGACAGAGCATGCCAAAAAGATGCATTGGGTTAATTGGGACGAAGTGGCTAAACCAAAAGAGGCAGGTGGTTTGGGGCTACAAACTGCTAAAGGAAGGAATACGGCACTATTGGCAAAGCTTAATTGGAGGTTTCACAAAGAGGGGAATGCCCCTTGGGCTAAGGTTCTTCAATTCAAGTACTGCAATAGACAAAGAATTAATGCTAGGAACGAAGCAAGACTGCCAAGCTCCACTGTCTGGAAAGGGCTCAAGAAAGGTGAAGAAGTTTTCAAAAAAGGGGTCATATGGATACCAGGTCATGATAGCAGTCTTAATTTTTGGTCTGATACTTGGTCTAAACTTGGTCCCATCAGGTCTGTTGTTCAAGGCCCGTTGCCTTAAGCATCGGAAAATTTGCAAATTAAAAATGTGCTTACTCCTACTGGTTGGGATTGGAATTCTATTCCTTTTGATCTTCCCTCTGAGGTAAAAGTTGACATCCAAGCTGTCCCCGTCCCCCGTGTGGCGAGGTGTAGCGACAAATTAGCCTGGAAGTTTTCTTCAAAAGGAAATTTTGATATGAGTAGTGCCTATCTCCTTGCCAGAAACTCCTCAGGTATTGGTTCATTCTCTGGTTCTTGGATTTGGAAGCTTCCCTCCTTGCCTAGGATTCAAATGTTTATTTGGAAGTGCATGCAGCAGAGCATTGGTGTTAAGGAGTGCCTAGCCAGAAGAGGACTCCCTCTTGATACTACCTGTCCATTGTGCCATTCAGAAGTCGAATCAATCATGCATGCCCTCAGAGATTGTAGCTTGGTCAAATCCGTATGGCATCAATTGGGTAACCATGGTTTACACTCTTCTTTTTTCTCCCAAGACATCAGGGAGTGGTTAACCACTAATGGAGGCCTCAAGTTCGCTCAAAGTGCAATGGGTATTCCTTGGAATGTTCTATTTTCCTTTGCTCTTTGGTTGATTTGGAAACAACATAACCAAGTTGTTTTCAATTGTAAGAGTGTTAACTCAAATCTTTGTAAGATTATTGCTTTGCAGGCTTCGGAGTTTTTCTTTTGTGCCTCTCATCCAAGTCGGAACAAGCGAATGTTTCTCAGACAAGTGAAGTGGGAGAGACCGGAGTTGGGTTGGTTGAAGTTGAATACTGACGGGTCTTGGAGCGAAACTTTGGGAAAGGCAGCAGGGGGAGGTTTGATCAGAGATGAAGTGGGAAACTGGGTGGTTGGTTTTTCTAGGAAGCTGGGCAACGTGAACAGTTTCTCGGCAGAGGTTTGGGCTCTTCGTGATGGGCTAATGATTTGCCACCAAATGAAACTCCCTTCAATTATTGTCGAGCTCGATGCAAAGGCTCTTGTGGAGGCTCTGAATAATCCCCACTACAACAATTCAGTAATTTCTCCTTTATTTGATGATTGCAAAGATTTGATTTCCAAAATCCCCCACGTTCGTATCCGGCACATTTTTCGAGAGGCTAATAAATGCGCGGATCGTTTAGCGTATTCCGGCCATGCTCAAGCTTTAGAGTTCATTATTCATTCAGCTCCTCCCGTGGATTTGGTCTCCTTTGTTGAGGCTGACTGTCATGGCGTCCCTTGTAACAGGCTTTGTCCTGGTTTGGCCCCTGTTTGTTAGTTGTTTGTTTTTACTGTTTACCCAAAAAAAAAAAAAAATGTATTTACAAGCCGGACAAAGTTACATACAACAAATACCATCCATACACATCATGGATTCCTATAACGTGTATATTGAGTAGTTGTTTTATTGGTCCTATTTGGGAATCATATCATGGCATTACATGCAAAATTTTTCCATCCATAATCAGTTATTTCCTTTTTCATTTTCCAGCATCTTATTTTCGCCTTCTTTATGATTTCAGTGTTTATATTTGCTTGCGGAATTTCACTCAGCAGTTTCGGAGTTTCTCTTTAGCTCTTCTTTCGTACGTTTTCTATCTCTATCATGAAACCATTCTGCCCTTTAACCACCCCCTCAACCTCTGTGTATTCTGCTACCACATTTTGAGATTTCTTAATTGTCTACTTGGTATTATTAGGTGGCTTGGCAAGATAACTTTGGAGACCTATATTTCACAATTCCATATCTGGTTGAGGTGTGTAAACTAATTCATACTTTCATTTATTTTTCCCTAATTTTCCTAGTGATGTTTTATATAACCATTATAAAATATGTTTGTTTAGTTTGAGCACATCTTTATGCATAAGCATATTGGCTTTCATTTTTATTTCTCTTCTGTTGCTTTATATGAGTTCATAATCTTGTGTAACCCTTCCTAGAATTGAATTGATACCATGATGTGAAAAGCATGTCCATCTTTTACTTGGTGGATGAGGCATTTAAGCTTTCATAAGATTTCTAAAAGAGCGTTGAAATTTTTTTCCGTCTTCTAAGTTAAAGTAAAGGTAGTCATTTCTCTTCCTCCTACAGCTCATAAAAAGATAATATTGAAAGGTTTAATAAAATGCAAATGTATAGAGAGAAATTGATAAAAATAAGAAGAAAGTATGAGACTATAAGAAAAACAGCACCCAAAAAGGGAAGACTATGCTGACGATTAACTCAAGTGCATTTCTAATTTCCATATATGTTTCTGCAGATCAAATGTGCCTAATGGACAGCCTAAGTGGCTCCTTTCTCTTATTCCAGAATATCCCATGCTTAACTTCATGCTCACTATTGCCATTTATGTCATAGTAAGCATATTTCTTCTTTACCCTCTGATTTTGTGAAAGCCACTCAGTACTAACATGTTGCTCTCTGAATTTGCTTATGCAGATATCTCATCGCCTTTTTGAATTAACCAATACACTGAAGACAGTTTTTATACCCACAAAAGACAACCGACGGTTGTTTTCTAATTTTGTTGCTGGGGCAGCCATTTGTGTGTGTGTGTATTTCATCGCATTCATTCTCGTTCAGATCCCCCATTAACCGGTAAGTGCCTTTCTGCCACTTAATTGTTATTGAGAGTGAACTTTCATAGTTTGGATTCATGAAGAGCTTTGATTCTAATATATTATACATGCACACACATGTTAAGAGAGGATAAAAAAAGGGGATCTTTGAGCCTTTTTTTTTTTTTTTTTTTACTTACCTGTATATGATGATTAGCAATTCAATTTACTACCCCCACCCCCTATAAAAGGTGGCGAGATGGTTTCTCCACAACCCATGGACCTTTCAACACAAACAGAAAAACAGAACACATTCTTCCAACTTTCCAAGCCCTTTTAACAACCCCGCCGGAATTGTGACTGGAGCTGGCAAAAGTCGGTATGGCCGCAGCCCCCACTGGGCTTTCGGTGCGGCAGAATCTAGGCGTAACCCCGATGGCGCCCTACAAGGTGGCCCGGAGGGATGTTGTTAGAGTACCTAACGTCTTTCCTCGGAGCGCATCCCCGACGAAGAAGACGTGCGAATTCACCTCATGGGCGGTGCTCGAGTGTTGCCATCTCCAACGGCCAACACTCATGAGGATTGGAGAGAATCAAGGGAACATCATGGGGGAAGGTATCCCGAAGCCCCTGCATCTGCTCCTCTCTTTGTTCCAGCTTCGCCTGGCCGAGAAGGGAGTTGTCGGTGGCCTGGAAACATGATGGCCCTCCCCCTTCTCTGCCTTTTGTCAAGCTCTCCCATTCTCTTTATACCAATAAAGGGACGGCTTGACACTTCCCACTGGCTAGTTTTTTCTTAGGGCGGCTCCACCTGGGCCTCTGATTGTAGAAATAGCTGGTAGGATTAACTTGTAAATTTGTTTGTAAAACATGCCTGCCTGAGCCTCTGATTGTAATTTGTACTCTTTCTATTTATGAAATAACAATATCAAGATTTCTCTTTTCGCTGTCAAATCTTCTATTTTTTTTTTCTTTCTTTCTTTTTTCAACCTACTGTAAAACGAATACTTAGAACACTCGCCTGGTGCGCCGGCCAGCACCCTAATCCTTCCCACAGACGGCGCCAATTGTAGGGACTCAATTTGGATTGATCCTGAGTATGAATGGGTTTTCAGCCTAACAAGCCCAAACAATAAATTTATAGAGAGTGGGTTAAAGGTTTAGGCGCTGGCCGTCGTTCATCAAACATGAACTCTCATTTATAAAAAGATACTTAGAATTTCTTTACAACTGGGAGGATGCTCCACGGCCATGGGCCGAGGAGGCCTTTTGCTTTTCCTTTCCCCCCCCCCCCTTTTTTACTTTACTTGCTTTTCTTATATAGTCTTCATCTTCCTATCTCCTTATTCCATCTGTTGATCATTCATTTGCCTCTCTTTTGGCCGTCCGTCCCATCAGAGGCCTTATCAGTACTCGAATGGTTCACTCTGATCAACGTTGCCCTGCTAAGGGGTTATATCCCCATTAATGCGGCCAGGGGGGTTAGGCGAATGCATTAAATGCGAGGGTGACAGCTTACTTTAGGCCTGGTCTTTCCCGAAAATCACCCTTGTCAGGCCGAGGATGAGGAGGTTTTCGGCGTGGATTGGGAAAAGAGGCTTTCCCCAATTTAGCCTTGAATAGTTAGTGTTCCTCGGCATGGGCCTTGGGCCTGCTACCCGATGGGCCAAGGCTATCAGGCCCACGGGCCCCACATATTCAATAGGAAATTTTAATTGTGAGCGATTCTTTCGTATATTCATGCAACACAATCCTTTTATTTATTTCGAGTTTGTGACGTTAGTTTCATATTTTTCGATTTTATTCCAGTAGGAAATTTAAGAAAGCTGGGAAGTTTGTTTTCCTCAGGGGCCAAAAGCATGGCAGTTTGATGCTTCACACTTTTAATGCCGCTTGTGAGCATTTTTGGTTTTGGTTTACTTATTAGCACCGTGAGCATATTATCAAACCCTAAATAGGTTGCCAAAAGTTGTAGCAAAGTAGTCAAAACTCGGATTAGGATCCGGTGCAATACCCTTCATTCATCTCCTCTCACAAATTTTTTTCACTTTTCACCTTTTTAACTTTCACTTTTTACCTTTTTTAATTTTTTTTTCTTAACTTTTTTGAATTAATGGTTGAGATTAAAAGTTGCTCTTTTCAACTATCAATCTCAACCATTCATAAGAATTGCATCAGGTGCAATACTCTAGGTTTTACAATACCCTAGAGGTATTGCACCTGATCTCAATCCTCAAAACACGACAATAGTTATGTCTTTTTATAAATGAAAATGACTAAAAAGAGTAACTAACTTGGAAAACTCATCAAGGTTGCCAATATTATCAAGTGCGAAATAGGTTGCCAAAAGTTACACCAAAGTAGTCAAAACACGAATTATGATCCGGTGCAATACCCTTCATTCATCTCCTCTTACAAATTTTTTTCACTTTTCACCTTTTTAACTTTCACTTTTTACCTTTCTTAATTTTTTTTTTTTATAACTTTTTTGAATTAATGGTTGAGATTGAAAGTTGCTTTTTGCAACTATCAATCACAACCATTTATAAGAATTGCATCAGATGCGATACTTTAGGTATTGTAATACCCTAGGCATTGCACCTAATCTCAATCCTCAAAACACAACAATATTTATGTCTTTTTATAAATGAAAATGACTAAAAGGAGCAACCAGCTTGGAAAACTCATCAAGATTGCCAAAAGTTGTAGCAAAGTAGTCAAAACATGGATTAGAATCTGGTGCAATACCCTTCATTCATCTCCTTTCACAATTGTTTTTTTCACTTTTCATGTTTTTAAATTTTACGTTTTACATTTCTTAACTTTTTTGAATTAATGGTTGAGATTGAAAGTTGTTTTTTACAACTATCAATTTCAATCATTCATAGGAATTGCATCAAGTCCAATACTCTTAAGTATTGTAATACCCTAGGCATTGCATCTAATCTCAATCATCAAAATATGGCAATATTTATTTCTTTTTATAAATGAAAATGACTAAAAAGAGCAACCAACTTGGAAAACTCACCTAGTTTTTGGCGCATGACTGACTCAGAAATTTCTTATACTTGTGGGACCCATCCAAGTGAAGATCCACCGGCAGCATTCACTCAAAGTGGTTCAAAATTCTAAGTAGGTCCTAATCCACACATATTAGATCCTAATCACTGGACCCTAAACCATTGAATATGTATTGGTAGTGTGACAACTCAATTCTCTTAATTTGTGGCCAATATAGGCCATTATTAACACCAGTGTAGTGAGTGCGTGAGTAGCGATGTGACCATTAATTTCATGAAATGAGTGTTGAACGTTGAACTGTTGAAGTGTCAACTGAAACTTAAATCAAGGGGTTAAAAAAATAACTTTGAAAGGAAATGAGTTGTCTTTATCTTTTTGGCTATTGTTGGAAGGCATATAATTGCTAAAACACATGAGGTAAAAATTGTACACATCATCCAGTTTGTCCTTGAGGAAAGGGCTTGATGATGAGGCCAAGCTAACCTCAAAGTCTCAAACTGGGTCGCTTGAGCCTAGATTCTGCACTTTGTCTTTGACTCGAATCTTCTCTGGCCTTTCTAGTTTTGTTTTGTTTCCAAGCAATGCTGCTTCTTCTACTTCTCTTTTTGATGGCATTTTTTTACTCAACTTGGGAGGACATATTAGTATATCACTGAGAGCTTCTCTTTGGTTCAATTAGAGTCATTTTTACTATCAATTTCACCACTGAAATTTCATTCCTGAGGAAGTGCCTTGGGTAAATAGAGCTCTAATTCATGATACTTTCCACACTTATTTCTCTTCATTTCTTGATTTCTTTAATTCATCACAGAGTTGTTTTATAAACAGAACAAATTGTCACAATATTTTCATAACAACTTAGGTGTTAATACTACCTCAACTGAAAATAAGAGATGTGAAAAAGTTGATACATTTTTTTGTATATCTAAATTTTTTTTCTCATCACATAGTTAAATTATACTTTTGCGTGTCTTATTAACAGAAATTTTGAAGTTTTCAATACGCTAACCAAAAAAAAAATGGTAAAGAAAAAGGAAAAAGCATGTAGGAATTTTGTGCGTGACATTTAGGTAATGAAAAAGCTGTCATAGGTTTTGTTTTGTTAGTAGTACTATATGTAGGCATGGTCGGCATGGATATATTTGCACTTTGAGATCACATTATGCACATAAATCCACTTACAAACCATGCACATTCATGAAATTAAGAACTGAATTCTCTTCGTCGATTAAGAGAAACAGGCACAAGAAAGAACAACAGCTGATGATATTTCAATAATCAAGTGCCACTCCAGCAACAGAGTTTCTACAGCAATTGTCAAAACTCAAAACCCTAAATGATTGGATGCAACTGTAACTGGCAGCTGATATAATATCCCTCTAGCCAATATACTCTGAAAATCCATACAGCCACCTTGACGTGGAACATATATATATATATATATATATATGATATGGCACTATTGCTGCGTAATAGAGACAAAGCAGGTATTGCTATCTCATAAAGTTTTTTTTTTTTTTTTTAATATCTTTTTGCTCTGAATATTCTCACCAACCCTTTAGAAATTGGTTGAGCTAACCTTTGCAAATAATTAACCAATGTGATCCTTATGAAATCTAGTTAAATAACCACCCAGAGCATTTGTATTGGCGCAAGCATTTTGCTAAAATGATAAATTTACCATCAAAATGTAGCAAAAGTGGGCAGCATCAGTGGAGCAAATCTAATATTTTATTAAAAGATATATTATTTTATTGTGTGGGTGGTGATGTGATGGTTGTTGTTTATTGTAGCAGATTGTGTTTATATTATTTTATTGAATGCTAAAATAAAATCACTAATGATAAGTGTTTTGTAAAATAAGATGGTAATTAGTTTATATTAAATCTCTTCTTTTTCATCTCTCTTTTAATCACTTTCCATTAGGTGATAATTAACAAGTTATTCCCCTAATAGGACAAACAACAAGAAGCAACAAACAAACAAACAATTAAAAATCAATATAGCCTTAAATAGGACAACTTAATATTGATTTTTATAGGAAATTGATAGCCATACAAACATTTAGTGGGGTTATGGCAACTCAATTTGACATCACAAAAAAAAAAAAAAATCCTCACCGCTTTGCTCCAATGATTTGTATGCACTTGGCTCTCCTTTGAATATTTGTCCAATGATAAGAAGAAACGGTGACCATAATGCAACAAAATTGCTTATTGGATTGCGACACCCATTTACTGCCAGAATACAAGTTATAAATGTACATTATTCACTTATTGTGTACACACTCTCTCTCCAGCTCTATCTCTCTGAAACATCTTTGAACTCATTCAACTTTGACATGAAAGAAGCTCAAGAACTTCAGCTCCATATCATGAGTAAGTCATATTTTCATCACTTTATTACCAAAGAGCAAGAAGTTTATTTTTTGTAGTCTTTCAGAAGTTTTTTTATTTTTATTTTTTAAAAATAGTTACAAAATGTTGTTAATTTCATAGCTTCAACTTTTTTTCTCTCTAAACCATGAAATACTTTGTATATGGGGAAGTGTTAATTAAACTACAAAGTTCTTGACTTTTCAATGGTCAAAGTTACAAGAGATAGAGAGAGATTTAATTTGATTTTGGTAGAGAAGTTTGTTTCTGTAATTCTGAACTTACTTCTGCTATGATAGTAACTAATAGATATTTTAAGAACTATCCAGCAGTAAAATAGTTAAACTTGAACATGATACATCACCTTTGAAGAAATCCTTGTGTCTTAAAGAACAATATATGGTTATTTTCTCTTATATTGCTGGAATTCTATCAGGAAAAATCGCATTTCTGTAATAGAATATCTCTAGGATGTAATTATAGGTATATATATATATACCATGCATGCCTATAATCTATATTCATAGCGATGAAGGTGCCACCTATGCTAAGTGAAAAGCATCCTAGGCAGGGAAGGAAGTATATTGAGGCCCAGGGGATCATGGCCCTGGCCCTAAGGAATTTTTTTTTTTTGAACAATTTATATAGTTAAATTATTTTATAGTATGTATATATGGCAAATGTTAACCAGCAGAGGTGTGATGCTAGTTAAGGATGTACTTTTCATTCAAAAAGCTGCAAAAAGTTGTAAAAGTGTGTAAAAAATAGTATAAAACTGCAAAAAATTACAAAAGAGAACAAAAGAATATACCCAAAAAAGTAAAAAAGTTGTTGTTAACATAAGGTGCCCGTTAACCCAACCTTATATATATATATATATATATATTGAGAAGGTATAGTATATATAATTAAAACTTGAAGTTTAGCCTTCCAAAAATGATATCTAATTCTCTCTTAAAAATTAAGTTGGCCCATAGAAAACCCAAAAATGCAAATTACCAAATATCTTACACTCAGGGCCTTATCATAAAAAACCTTTTTAAATTTTTTTTGGATAGGTTAAAACTTAAAAGGCCTTTTTAGTTAATAGATACCTAAATACATGTGGTGCTACAATATTTAAGCCTTCAATTAACTTAATTAAGTGTTGTTAACTTGTTAATAGACTACCAGTTCCTCTAGGTCTTTCAATCTACCTGTGATACTGATTGAGACAAGGGCTCTCACCCCCATGTTTTCACTCTTTCTCCGAAATTAATTTTAAAAAGAAAATTTTATTAGGATCACTATTATGAATAATTTTTTTTTCTTAACTACAAAATGCTAAAACTTTGGGTTTGAAAATACATATATTGTTTTCTGTTATTATTATTATTATTATTATTATTTTGTTTTCCTAGTTGAATTACTAAATTTAGTTATAAGAATAGAAATTATAACTATATACGTTTGTATATGCTAACTATGTATGTTTGTATGTTTGGATCTTGATATTATAAAGAGAGCAGATAACAAATTATAATTTGAAAATTATCTGGTGAGTAAAATATAATATTAAGTATTTTCGATAAAGCCTAATTTTTTTTTTTTGAGTAAATAGTAATATTTATTAGAACACACACAATAAAGCCTAATTGAATGCACCATTTTTGTATCAAAATGATTGGTTTTTGCATTTTCTCAAAGAAATAATATTTTTCTCTTGTCATATATAGTCATCAACTTATCATTTCTTTTTATTCCCAAAGTTATATATATATATATATATATATATATTGGGTTTTCAAATTCTTTTTCCCTAACATTTTAGGCTTTTTAGATTTGGAATTAAGTGCCATATAGGATATGATAACGTAATATTATTTGTATAACTTTCATTATTAAAGTTTACTTTAAAATAAAAAATAAAAAATAAAAAAAATAAAAACTTTCATTATTAAACGTTGAAAAAAATAATCGTACTCTAGGCCCACAAAGATGATATATTGGTTCCATTCCTGCTGTGGGCAATTGGGCATCCATGGCTTGAAACTTATTATATGCATATAAGACCTCTACTCTCTAACCATTATTAAGGGGAAAAAAAATTAGAAAGGGAAATCAAGAACCGTATGTCATTTCTTTTCTGGTTAGAAAAAATAAAGTGTGTTATTAAAGCTTGAATAGTGTTATATATATTTTGACCAATAAGACATAACTAGTGTTATATTTTTTAGGGGTAGTAAATTATATATATATATATATATATTTATATATAACCTAGTGTTTAAATTCAATTAGAAAACCTTGTGTACTACACTTAACATATTTTGCATATAAGTTTTACCCCGCACAAAATTAATTGAAAAATATAAGAACATCTTGATATTATGCCAATTAATTTGTGCGTTGGGATCGTTTTGGAGATTATTTATTTATTGCAGTACTCTAGAAAAAGAAAAAAAGATATAATGTAATTTCCATTTCACATAATGGTGAATCTCATCTTTATGTAAGAGGGCATTCGTATATGTATAATTCCATATGCTATCTTTTAGAATAAGGGATCATTTTTTTTTTTTTTTATGTGGCTAACCAAAATAAACTAAAAATAAATAATAATAAAAAATATAACTTTTTTTTAACACTTGCTAAACTCACAAAGATAGCTTTTTCCAACTATAATTGTCCATTCAATGTGATCTTAGCAGCTCAGCTTGAAGCGAAAGAAGCAAACTCAACAACAGAGCATATAAATGTCACCAGCCAATCAACAATCGCTCAGCCTATAAATTATGGATGGTGGCTCCGAATAAGCATGTACACACTCTTTCTCCTCTCTGGCCAGTCAATATCATTACTCTTGGGAAGATTATATTATGACAAAGGTGGAAAGAGCAAATGGGTGGGAACGGTTGTGCAACTCATAGGCTTCCCTGTCCTTCTTCCCTACTATTTCATCCCATCACTCAAGAATCTCAAAACAAACAGTACTGCCACCACTATCCACTCTAAACCACCATCCACCTTGGTACATGTATCAGTTTATGTATCACTTGGTCTACTTATAGTTGCAGATTGCTTCTTGTATTCAACTGGGCTAATGTACCTTCCTGTGTCTACTTACTCTCTCATTTGTGCATCACAGTTGGCCTTCAATGCTTTTTTCTCCTTCTTCCTTAACTCACAAAAGTTCACTCCTTTGATAGTCAATTCTCTAGTCCTTCTCACTATATCCTCCATCCTCCTAGTTTTTGAAACAGACCCTTCTTCAGACTCCTCCAAAGTTTCTAAAGAAAAGTATGTAATTGGCTTAATATGCACTATTGGTGCATCTGCTGGATTTGGTTTGGTGCTTTCACTTCAACAGGTTGCCTTCAAAAAGGTTTTTAAAAAGGAGACATTTACAGCGGTCATGGACATGATAATCTATCAGTCTCTAGTTGCAACCTTAGGGGCTTTGGTGGGACTTTTTGCTAGTGGAGAGTGGAAAGGTTTAAAAACAGAGATGGAGGAGTTTGAACTAGGAAAAGTATCATATATCATGACTTTGGTTTGGACAGCTTTAATGTGGGATGTTTTTGCTGTAGGTTGTGTAGGTTTGATTTTTGAGGTGTCTTCCTTATTCTCCAATGCAATAAGTGTTTTGGGTTTGCCTATTGTTCCGGTTCTAGCTGTGATCTTTTACCATGACAAAATTGGTGGAATAAAGGTGATCTCCATGGTTTTGGCTATTTGGGGTTTTGTTTCGTATGTCTATCAGCAGTACCTTGATGATCTCAAGTCCAAGCAGCATGAAGATAGAAATACAAATGAAGCTTCCAATGCCTCCTCACTACAAGAGGTTAATGGATCATGACTAAGGTTTGCCTAGACTACAATAATGAATGCATAAGATAGGCTTAGATCAATGCAAGGCTAATTTTCTACAAAAGAAGACTTTCGAATCTTTCTACTTGTATGGAATGGCTAATTAAGTAGTATTAGTCAAGCAGATAAACTAGTAAGACTTATCTCTACCATATCTCTCAATCTTCTTCCTTATTTATTGTGTAATTATTCACTTTGTAGTTTAGTGGTATTATCTAATCCGATTTATTAATAAGGAGAATTAGGACACAAATTCCCCTACCCACTTATTGTAACTATTATTAAAAAAATAAAATCAATCTATATATTACTAAAAGCTGAAGCGTAGTGTTTAATGCTGCCGCTCTCACGTTGCGCCACATCAGCTGCCACGTCATTCTTTTTTTTCTTTTCTTTTTTAAAATATAATTTTCCTACAATTTAAAAATGATTTTTACAATTTTCAACCCTATAAATGCAGTCCACTACTTATTTATTTACTTTCACTACTTATTTACACTTCTCCAACCTTTCTCTTTCCCTTACCATTTCATCTCCCCACTACTTCTTCAATCTTTCTCCCTCCTTTACCTTTTCATTTATCCACTACTCTCTCCATTAATATCATTTTTCCTCTTTCTCTTTATCTTCCTTTATTTTTGTCTTTTCTTATTCACACATTCTTACTATAAATTTGTCACTATCTCTTCTATTCTATGCATAGTTTTCCCTCAAAAAAAAAAAGGTTCTCTCTCTCTCCCCCTCTCTCTCTCTCTCTCTCTCTCTCTCTCTCTAAATTTTTTGGTGGATTTTTTTTTTTCTTGCATCTCTACTTTAGGTTGATAATTTTTTATATTCTTTAAAACTCTATTTTGGATTAATGCGATTTAGTTTAGTTTTTTAAATTGTGATTTAGTTTAGTTTTTAAATTGTTGTTGTTGTTTTTTTATTTATTTTTTATTCTCTTTGAATGTTAAATGTTATCCTATTGCGTTCTAAAGAATTAAATATAACATATAAAAATATAATATTATTCTATTACATAGCATGATTTGGATAATTTGGTATTTATTCTGTTACATAGCATGATTTTTTATAGTGCTCAATTTAGATGTTAAACTATGAGACTTTACTAATTTTTGTTTATTTTCTAATCCTTTGTGGTGGATAAAGTACTCTTAATAGTTATACTAGAAGTACTCTATATTGCCATTTATTTAAAGAAAAACAAAGGTTAGCCAAACGAAAGAAAAGCAAAGGTTAGCCAAACAAAAATAATCGGATAGGTGACAAATTTTAACTTTTGCAATTTTATTTTAATTATTATTATTTTTTAACAATGCATGTATAGAAATTTAATTATTAGATTTTGCTAATAATTGTTTATTTGATAATATGTTTTGAGTGGCCGAAATTATAATTTCTACAAAGAAAATAACTTTAATAGATTATCAAAAACAAAATTTTATCCTAATATTGGTTCAATTAATCATTGTTAAGTTTTATTAATTTTTTTTAGTTTTTTTTTTTTTGGTGTTTTGGATTGATCCTATATTACATTTATGATTGTTCTTATAATAAATAAAAATATAATTATGAAATACACTACTCATTATTAGATTAGTTTAAATTGTAAATTTTTTTTTAAATAAAACCATCATAAAAATAATTATCACGCGCAACGCGCGGGTTCGCGGCTAGTATATATATAAAAGCAGAGACCATATGCGGGAGTGCATGAGGTCTTGCCAAGTGGCACTCTAATTTTGCTTTGTGCATTTTTTTTTCTTTTTACCTCTTTCTTTAAGTATTTTTACTATTATCCAAAAGTTCATATTAACTTATTTTGCTGT
Source organism: Quercus suber (assembly GCF_002906115.3). Taxonomy (NCBI): domain Eukaryota; kingdom Viridiplantae; phylum Streptophyta; class Magnoliopsida; order Fagales; family Fagaceae; genus Quercus; species Quercus suber. The sequence goes on along the minus strand of NW_027069959.1, from coordinate 77,351 downwards.
TAGCTTATTAATGTCTCATTAATTTACTAAACTTACACCACACCTTTCTCTATTCTTCATGTCTTTTAGCACACCCACCATTTTAGTATTTTAAAAAAAGCAAAAAAATAATAATTAAGGACTAATAATAATAACTAACTAGATAAGGCCTTGAAGAAAGATAGAGAAACACAAAAATGTTGTGGATTGTTATATAAAATACACTGTTTCACTATACATTACCAAAATAAAAAAATCTAAGACTGACAAAACATTTGAAAGAGAGAGAAAGAGGAATTTAAGAAGTCACCACCTTTGTTATACAAGCCACCTACTACCATCAAGACACCGAAACCCCTACGGGTTTTTTTTTTTTTTTTCCCTTTTTCTTTTTAAAATTAAGGGCTTAAATATGATTTAGGTTTACAAATATGAACATTAACATGAGCATGAACATGAAGGTAGATTTCTATTCATTTTCTTGAAGAAAAAATATACTTACAAAAAAATTCCAAACTTTATTAGGTAAAGAAGAATCGAGTTATAGATAGCAAAATCAACAAACCATGACAAAATTGGTGGAATAAAGGTGATCTCCATGGTTTTGGCTATTTGGGGTTTTGTTTCGTATGTCTATCAGCAGTACCTTGATGATCTCAAGTCCAAGCAGCATGAAGATAGAAATGCAAATGAAGCTTCCAATGCCTCCTCACTACAAGAGGTTAATGGATCATGAATAAGGTTTGCCTAGACTACAATAATGAATGCATAAGATAGGCTTAGATCAATGTAAGGCTAATTTTCTACAAAAGAAGACTTTCGAATCTTTCTACTTGTATGGAATGGCTAATTAAGTAGTATTAGTCAAGCAGATAAACTAGTAGGACTGATCTCTACCATATCTCTCAATCTTCTTCCTTATTTATTGTGTAATTATTCACTTTGTGGTTTAGTGGTATTATCTAATCCGATTTATTAATAAGGAGAATTAGGACACAAATTCCCCTACCCACTTATTGTAACTATTATTAAAATAAATAAATAAATAAATAAATAAAGGCTAACAAGATTCAAATGATATGGTGACACCATTCATATGATATAACCATTTCAAATATTATTAGAAAGAAACTGTTTTAAATGTGCAATAAGGTGTTAGTTATGGAATAAGACTGCACATTATACTATTATAGGTACTGGAAACCCATCACCCAGCATGCATGTTGCATGCAATCCATGTACCTGCTAAGTTTTCAAGTACATAAACTCTCTCTCTCTCTCTCTCAAATTTTGTTTCCCACATTTAAAAAGCTTAAGATCTTCAACAACATGTGCCTATCTAAATAGATCATGGGAGTTCTAGGGTAAATTAATTCTCATATAGTCCTGTAATTGAAGCATATATTCAATTGAAGCAAATCAAGCAAACTATGAATTTTTAAGTGAAATTGGCAGTTGCATTGATGATTTACATACAAAAAGGTTACTGCAAAATGGTATAATTTTGCCAAAATCCCAACATAGTTTAATGATATTCATCGTACTACCTACAAAAAGTAAAATAAAATGAAATCCATACAACTTAAAAACTCATACCAAGAAATATAAATCATCAAATTAAACCATATCTATCATGATATTGGATCACTATTGTGATTGAGCCCATATTATTTTGCAATTGTTGAGAAGCTATAAATGTTTAAAATGATGCAATAACGTGTTAATTATGGAATAAGACCTAACATCATTGGAGTAGGACAACCATTACAGCCATAAATTGCATGCAGTTCAAGTACATGCTTCAATTTATTTGTGCATAAAGGCTCTCTCTCTCTCTCTCTCTCCTATATTCACCTTCAACATGGGGCAAGCTCAAAATCTGCAACTCCAAGTCACGGGTAAGTCAAAATTCTGTTTCCAAAGATTAGAGAAGAAAAGCAGCTAACCTGTATATTCTTCTTTTCTTTTTTGTTCTTTTTGCTAAATATTTCAGTCCATCCGTATATTCTTTCTTTTTCCCCTTCTGTTTTTGTTCCCCTCCAAATTATAAGGAAGAAATATTAAAATCATTTTAGTACAAAAGCTTTTCGTAGGTATCTCTTAGTTTGAAATAGGAAGTATAACAGTTGATGGATATGAAAGAAAACTGTATAGCAGTATAGCATTGTAACACATTAATCAACTCACAATGTAAGTAATGGTAAATTTTGTTGCACACAACTTATCACACACAGCCATAGACACTCTATTGAGATCGTGAAATGTAAAATACGACTTTTAAACTTTTAAACACAATTTCAGCCCTTGTTGCATGGTATATACGCACACACCGTGTATGATAGTCATTACCTGTTAAGAAATAATTTATACAGGAAGTGCAAATTCTCTAGTCTCAACAGTAGGAAAGGCATTAGTAAGTGTCCTCTATGTGATGAGCTGATGACACAATCCTGCTGTCATAGCTCATCTGGGGAGTTCTGAATTACTTCCTAGAAACACAATGCATACTAGGACGGTCTCACAATCATATTGGCATTCTAGATACAAATTATCAAAGTTTTAAGTAACATAAACTATACCAAAAAATTAATAATAAAAAAGTAAATATCATCAGATAATTTTTTTCATAAAAGGTATTTACTAATGTGTTTCTTTACTAACATAGAAATTTCGAAGTAATATGTAATCAATTTTAGTTTGAATATTCACTCAACGTATAGATGTAGACGCTTATTATTAGTAGTTTAGTAATTAGTACTCTATTGCTTCAAAATCAGCATTTCTTTCACAAGCCCTACTCATGCTTAATTCTTCTTAGTTAAAGCACATATAATGAAGGGGGCTGTGCATGGGTGGGCTGGGTTTCGAGTATTTTTCAATCTAATTCTACTTTCTCAATTTCAGAAATATCTAACTCAACTCAAGTCAGGGCAACTCTGAAAACCAAATCAATTTGACCATAGGGGTTGAGTTGGGTTGGACTCATTTTGTTATACCTAATAAACAAACAAAAAAAAAATGTTTTCATTGATATCTAAGACCATTATTATATAAATGATTTCAATTTACACAATTAGGAATAATATTTCAATTTTATCAAAACTAAGCCTCAAATACCAAAATAAATTCAACTAACATATATAAAATAAGTCCCAAAATCCAAATGAATTAAAAAAATAAATTTAAAATACATATATGTTTTATAACTATTAATTGCATGAGTTTGGCCAAGTTACTTGGGTCAAATATTTTGCCAAACCAAACCTGCCCCAAACCAAGTTGTGACAAAGTTTTAGAACACAACCCAATCTATCAACACACGAAAAAACCCACCCAAGGCATTGAGTCAAGTTGGTGCACATCCCTAACTAATAACTAGAGAGAGCAATAAAATGGGAACAAAGCAACATGAAATGTTATAAAATAGTTTATATTTTGTACATTATACATCACTAGTTTTGAATCTTTTGATAAAGATCAGGGAGCCAGAAAAGTACAAAACATAAAGAGTTAACAAAGAAAGCACAATACACTTCAGTGGAAGACCCTCAATTTTTCAGAATAAAAAGGACCCCATTAATAGCATAGATTGAGTGTGTTTATTGATGCTGCTAAACAATAATGCTTGTTGACAAACTAATTAGTTAGAAAGCAATACACATCAAAATTAAAAAGGAATTTATAAGATAGCAAAGTTTCTCCTCTAGTAATCCCTTTATATGTTCTTACCAGTAAAAGAAGCTGAAGAAGCAAACTCAACTGGTCATATCAATGCCACCAACCAATCAACAATCTCTCAACCCAGAACCTTTATGCAGTGTGTCCGAATGACCATCTTTACACTCTTTCTACTCTCTGGCCAGTCAGCAGAAATACTCTTGGGAAGATTCTACCATGACAAAGGTGGAAAGAGCAAATGGACAGCAACACTAGTGCAAGATGCAGGATTCCCAATCATCATTCCTTACTACTACATCTCTCCACCCGAAAAGCCTACTACAAACAGTATCCACAGGAACGAGCCCTCCACCTTAATCCTTGCTTTGATATATGTCTCTTTAGGTGTACTTCAGGCAGCAAACAGCATGATGTATTCAGTTGGGCTCTTGCACCTTCCAGTATCTACTTTTGCACTTATTTGCGCATCCCAGCTGACCTTCAATGCTTTCTTCTCCTTCCTTATAAATTCCCAGAAGTTTACTCCTTTTATAATCAATTCTCTAGTCCTTCTCACCATCTCCTCTGCCCTGCTGGTATTTCAAACCAATTCTACGAACCCCACCGGAAACTCTAATGTGAATTATGACATTGGACTCTAGTGTGTTGGGTTTGCCTGTTATTCCAGTTCTAGCCGTAATCTTCTTTCATGACAAAATGGATGGGGTAAAGGCGATTTCCATGGTGTTGGCTATTTGGGGCTTTATTTCATATTTCTATCAATACTACCTTGATGATTCTGAGTCCAAGGCTGAAAAGAGAGATGTTAAGGAAGAAATTTCAACGTGTCCCCTGCTGAAAGAGGTTGCCAACGAACAAGATGGGCTAAAGAATATTTATCAAAAAATTCCACTTTCCGCAGAAACAAGTTTTATGAGCACTGAAGCTATTCCTCTGTCTTGATTCCTAGAATGGTTTACAAACTCATATTTCCAAACTTGTAGGTAAACCCCATGCCATTGTTTCTCCACATGAAGTGTAAATCATGGTCTTGTTCATTCCATTTCCAACAATATTTTCAGATTCCGGTAACTATAATTGGGCCCTTTTTATTTTGTCTAAACTACTCATCCAATTTGGGTATCGCGCTCGGTAGCAAGTCTTGTGCATATTGGCATGTTAGACCATCAATCTGGCAAATTAAAGGGGCCTAAACCCCTTCCCCACAAACCCCAACAGCAGAACCACCCCTTCTATACCCCCTTTACAGCAGGTGAAAATGAACAATGTCAAGGTGATGGGCAATAAAAATAGAGATGTCCTGAGAACCCATGAATACAACATGAAAGAGAGGTTCTGTGCAGGGTCCTTCAAGGGCAAAAGGAAAGCATAACACTAGAATATGACTTTCCAAGCCAAATTTAGGATAAAAATTTGTTGAATTCTTCATCATCATTCGATCATCGCCGATCATCGCCGCGATCAACCTCGCCACGCTCATCCTCATCGACCTCGCCACGTTGTGACCCACAGCGCCGGTGGCACGCTTTGAACGAGAGAGTGAGAGATGTGAGATAGGTAGAGAACTGAGGATGAAAGTTGTGGAGAGAAAGAGAGGCAGCGTGCGTCTGAGATAGATAGAGAGGGAGCTGAGTGGCAGTGAAGAGAGAGAGAGAAAAAACTATTAAACAAATAAATACATGAGCTACAGTAACCCGTGTAAATTTACACGGGTACTGTAGCTCGTTTATAGTTTTACACATATTTGAATGATTTTAGAAGAGCTGATGTATGGGTTTTTGGGTGCAAAATGTGTAAAAGTGGTCAAAATGTGTATTTTACACATTTATAAAGACTTGATGCGAATGCTCTAACTAAACTTTGTCCTTAAAAAATAACCTTAAAATACAAATATGTTTATAAACTATTAATTGCATGAGTTTGGCCAAGTTACTTGGGTCAAATATTTTGCCAAACCAAACCTAACCAAACCAAGTTTTGAAAAAGTTTTAGAACACAACCCAATCTATCAACACACAAAAAAAACCCACCCAAGGCATTGAGTTGAGTTGGTGCACATCCCTAACTAATAACTAGAGAGAGCAATAAAATGGGAACAGAGCAACATGAATATGTTATAAAATAGTTTATATTTTGTACATCAAACATCACTAGTTTTGAATCTTTGATAAAGATCAGGGAGCCAGAAAAGTACAAAACATAAAGAGTTAACAAAGAAAGCACATACACTTCAGTGGAAGACCCTCAATTTTTCAGAATAAAACAGACCCTATTAATAGCATAGATTGAGTGTGTTTATTGATGCTGCTAAACAATAATGCTTGTTGACAAACTAATTAGTTAGAAAGCAATACACATCAAAATTAAATCGGAATTCATAAGATAGCAAAGTTTCTCCCTAGTAATCCCTTACACGTTCTTACCAGTTCAAGAAGCTGAAGAAGCAAACTCACCTGGTCATATCAATGCCGCCAGCCAATCAACAATCTCTCAACCCAAAACTTTATGCAGTGGCTCCGAATGAGCACCTTTACACTCTTGTCCTCTCTGGCCAGTCAGGAGCTATACTATTGGGAAGATTCTACCATGACAAAGGTGGAAAGAGCAAATGGACAGCAACACTAGTGCAAGTTGCAGGATTCCCAATCATCATTCCTTACTACTACATCTCTCCACCCGAAAAGCCTACTGCAAACAGTATCCACAGGAATGAGCCCTCCACCTTAATCCTGAAAGGAATTAAACCCGAAATTCCCAACCTGTTAAAAACAAAATTAGAGAAAACACACTACAAAAAAAAAAAAACACACAAGACAATATTTATTTGGTTCAGCAATTTGCCTTCGTCCACAAAGTTGTAGAAATTTCACTATTATCAGTGAAAAATACAAAGTGCGGCAGTATAGTGTTTTTGGTCTCTCAAGAACAACAACAACAACAAAACCCTAATCACCAAAGTTGCGTTTTCTACATCCTGCGCACAGGATTCGCAATGAGCTACAAAACGGGCAAAAATTTTCTGCTTGGACTAAGCTTTAGAAAATCTCCCATTAAAGACCACGCAACATTATTCAGGTTGTCAACTAGATCAAACAAAACTAGGCCCACAAATCCCAACAAATCCTTACTTTGATATGTCTCTTTAGGTGTACTTCAGGCAGCAAACAGCATGATGTATTCAGTTGGGCTCTTGCACCTTCCATTATCTACTTTTGCACTAATTTGCACATCCCAGTTGACCTTCAATGCTTTCTTCTCCTTCCTTATAAATTCCCAGAAGTTTACTCCTTTTATAATCAATTCTCTAGTCCTTCTCACCATCTCCTCTGCCCTGCTGGTATTTCAAACCAATTCTACGAGCCCCATCGGAAACTCTAATGTGAATTATGAAATTGGACTCTTTTGCACTGTTGGTGCATCTGCTGGATTCGGATTGATGTTTTCCCTTACAGAGCTCTCCTTCCATAAGATTTTAAGAAGGGAAACATTTATAGTGATTTGGAAATGATAATCTATCAGTCACTGGTAGCAATTTGTGCTACACTGGTGGGGCTCTTTGCAAGCGGAGAGTGGAAAGGTCTAAAGAGAGAGATGGACGAGTTTGAACTGGGGAAGTTTATTTATGTCAGTACTTTGATTTGGACAGCTATAGCTTCGCAGATTTTCAATATTGGCACAGAAGGCTTGATACATGAAGTGTCTTCCCTGCTCTCCAATGTCATAAGTGTGTTGGGTTTGCCTGTTATTCCAGTTCTAGCCATAATCTTCTTCCATGACAAAATGGATGGGGTAAAGGTGATTTCCATGGTTTTGGCTATTTGGGGCTTTATTTCATATTTCTATCAACACTACCTTGATGATTCTGAGTCCAAGGCTGAAAAGAGAGATGTTAAGGAAGAAATTTCAATGCATCCCCTGTTGAAAGAGGTTACCGACGAACAAGATGGGCTATAAAGAATATTTATCAAAAAATTCCACTTTCCACAGAAACAAATTTTATGAGCACTAAAGCTATTCCTATGTCTTGATTCCTAGAATGGTTTACAAACTCATATTTCCAAACTTGTAGGTAAACCCCATGCCATTGTTTCTCAACACGAAGTGTAAATCATGGTCTTGTTCATTCCATTTCCAACAATATTTCAGATTCCAGTAACTATAATTGGGCCCTTTTTATTTTGTCTAAACTACTCATACAATTTGGGTATCGCACTTGGTAGCAAGTCTTGTGCATATTGCCATGTTAGACCATCAATCTGGCAAATTAAAGGGGCCCAAACCCCTTCCCCACAAACCCCAACAGCAGAACCACCACTTCTATACCCCCTTTACAGCAGGTGAACATGAACCAATGCAAAATATGAGATAGCAAAGCATGTTCAGGGTCCTTCAAGGGCAAAAGGAAAGCCAGAACTGACAAATGAGATAGAACCAATGCAAAATATGTGGTGGCATATATGGCCAAAGGTAAAGCATAACACTAGAATATGACTTTTCAAACCAAATTTAGGATAAAAATTTGTTGAATTCTTCATCATATAGCTATCACTATGTTACATGCATTTTAAGTAAAAGTGAGTCTTCTTCCAAGGTTGGGACTTTTAAGACAAGGCACAAAAAAATGAATATTTGACACTGTTTTCCCCATTATTTAACAATCTCAAGACTTGTTATTAATATGTGAAGCCTGTTGGTAGCCAAAAAATTATACCCCAGTCAAAGAATTTTGAGGGGAAATGTTTGAACTGTTTATTGCAATTATAGATACTCAAATTTTGGCAGAGAAGCCATTTAACTATAAAATGCTGATTATAACTACTAACTAAAAAAAATACCCACAGATTTGTCAGGTTGATACTGTACTATGGTACGAAAAAAACAGCATTTTTAGATATCACAAGCCCACATATTGGATCTATGATACTGAACCACATTACAGTTAAATTGCTTACCCATGGTTTTAAAGTGGCAATTTTTCCCTATTGAGGTATCTTCCATTGTCAGGACATTAAAAAACGATATTGCTGATCAGTTCTTTCTCTCTAATACATGCTCAAATCAAAACCAACACAACAAATATTACAAGCAAATGAAATGACCCATATGATCTTAGAGAATTTAATGCCTTGTAAATACTCCTAAAACTTCTCACATGCAAATAACAAATGTAACAGTAGCTTTAACTGGTGATGGTACTTACTGGAGCTAATAATAAGAGGTTTTCCATGACCAGAGTAATTGTAACTTTCGAACCCACTTCTCCGTTGTTAGAACTGAGAAGGAACTAACAATAATCCCGTAAAGATTGGGATTAGTTACATTGAATACACACGTGATTAATGTGCATTAACAAGAGAGGGAAATCTCTAATAACAAAAAATATCTGCGGAGCGCGTAAGATCTCTTGGACTTGGACATTAACACTGAAGACTGGAAGCTAATGAGGAGTTCTGAATAAGAAGACAAGCAGCTTCAAACGATGTCGTCCAGTGTCAACTTAAGAGGAGAACAAAACGGCACCGTTTATACTTAAGTAAGGCAATGCCGTTTTGCACTACTAACTTCATTGTGTTTTTTAGAAATAACTTCAATGCCGTTTATGCTTTTGTTATGTTTTCTGTATTTTTAACAGCGAACGTATAAAGGTGGGTTATGGAAGCCTAATAGGATTGTTATGCCTACGTTGCCACTATTGTGATCAAAATCAAAATACAAATTGATAATTTTGAACTCATGATTGTTCAAATAATGATAACTCAATTTGTATACCTTTTTGTTTTGAAAATTACAAATATAAAATTTGAAGACTTTGAACCTGTAAAGTCTTAAAAGAGAGTTTTGGAGATTTCATTTTTATTTTTCTCTAGAGTCTTTGAAGCCTCTTTTACGTTGTGCAGAACTTTTCAATTTAGAGAATTGTTTCTTATAGTACCTAATTTTTCACACCATCTTTTTCTTTTTTAAGAACACTAAGATCGCCTATTAAAATGTATCAATTTTCTTTTTAAATAGCAGTAACGAAGGTGGTGTCATGGCAAGGTAGGATAAACTAGTTTCATCAATATAGAGGATCTTTCAGTAATTTGGCAAAGCAGAGGTGGTGTCATGGCAAAATCCTAGGATTGTGCTACTTAGCCTAATATGTCTACCGCACCAAACACCAAAAAACTGGGCCAAATTGTAACTATTACCAGTGAAAAGTTTCACTTTTCAATCGCAAGTGGTACTTATTAACAGGTCAGAATCATATTGTGAAGTTTTTGAGTTTTGCCTACTGACCAATGAAGCCAGAAAGACCCCAAATGAATTATCATAAAAAAATAATAATAAATAAATAAATAAAGGAAATGAAACGTGAATATGAGCAGAAAGATATCCTAATGTTGTTCATTGCAAATAGAACATCTGCCAATCACAAAAATTGGCCTATTGTGATTGTATATGCATTAGCTGCTTAAGTACTTTAACAAAATTTGCTCACCATAAACATAAAGCAACGTCTTGTTGCTGTAGGTGGAGCTTGCAAAATGCCTTGTGGCTTGTTCTTTCGCTGATCGTGTCTTTTTCTCAAACTCTGGGACAGAAGCTAACGAAGCTGCTATCAAATTTGCAAGAAAATTTCAAAGATTTTCACATCCTGATGAGAGACAGCTAGCAACACAGTTCATTTCTTTTACAAACAGCTTCCATGGGAGAACTATGGGGGCTGTTGCTTTGACAAGCAAAGAGCATTACCGGTCACCCTTTGAGCCCGTCATGCCTGGAGTCACATTCTTGGAGTATGGTAATATACAAGCTGCAACGGAACTGATTCAGTGTGGAAATACTGTGGCTGTATTTGTAGAACCTATCCAGGGTGAAGGTGGCATATATAGTGCAACAAAGGAATTTTTATAATCCTTGCGTAGAGCTTGTGATGATTTTGGATTTTGGTTCTCTCCTGGTTTTTGACGAGGTAAGCAGCTGTTCATTTTGGAAAGATACTCTATTATAGATGCTAGTTTATGTGATCCAAATCTCTTACTTGAAAACCCAAATTAGATCATATGTCTCCTAAACATAATGGGGTTGCTATGCCTACACTGCAAACATTGTGATAAAAATCAAAATAAAAATTGATAATTCTGAACTTATGATTGTTCAAATAATGTTAATTCAATTTATATACCTTTTTGTTTTGAAAATTACAAATATAAAATCCAAAGACTTTGTACCTGTAAAGACTTTGTACTGTAAAGTCTTTAAAGATAGTTTGGGAAATTTTATTTTTCTTCTCCAGAGTCTTTGGAGTCTTATTTACGTTGTGCAGAACTTTTTAGTTTAGAAAATTGTTTCTTATAGTACCTAATTTTCCACACCATTTTTTTTTTTTTAAGAACACTAAGATCACCTATTGGAATGTATCAATTTTTCTTTTTAAATAGCAGTAACGGAGGTGGTGTCATGGCAAGGTATGGTAAACTAGTTTCATCAATGTAAAGGATCTTTTCAATAATTTGGCAAAGCAGAGGTGGTGTCCTTTTACTGCTTAGTTCTTTTTTCCTTTGACTAATTTGCCTGATACTAAATGAAGCTTCCCTATATATGTTCCAGGTGTCCCTTTTGCTTGGAATTATCCCAATTTTCGTCTCATGGATATATGCAGAGTTTCTAGAATATAAGAAATCTTCACATCCTTCTGAAGTGTAAGTTTCTTTTGTCAACATGGAGAGCTACAAACTTGATGAATTGAGCTTTCTAATCTCCACTGCTATTGTTTGAAATACACTTGCTTTTATATTATGTTTTTTAACCAATAATTAATATGCATCTGCTTCCTTTATTTTGCCCATAAATATTTACCAAGCTTATTCTTTTTAAAACTTTTGTTATATGAGTTTTCAAGAATGTGGGGCTTGCCTATATTAAGTTTTTTCCTCGTAAATGGTGGAAACAATATATGAATTATTTAAGATATTTTAAGGACAGAAGTGTTAGCTAGAATTTATTTTTTTTAAAATATATTTTTAATTGTATGTAACCCCTTGAGCCTCTTTAAGAGTCAATTGACATAGGACTTCATGGCCCTGTTCTATTGTACTGAGAGAATTAATTCTGATACTCTGTTTGGTGTCCGTGCAAAACCCTCTGCTTTTTGAGAGAGAGAGAGAGAGAGAGAGAGAGAGAGAGAGAGAGAGAGAGAGTTGAAATAGTTTGCTTGGTAGGTTTCTTGGTCTGTTGAGCAAAGGTGTCTGATGGATCTAAATTGTGAACAAAAGGCCCAACATCTTATTTTGAGGTATCAGTTTTTGTCTGGCAAGCCGTTTACTGAAGAAATAATATGGTAGATAATTGTGATTAGTCCCTCTGCTTGGTAGTAAATTTTGTTATTCCATATGACAAACTTTTTTGATGTTAAATTTCCTTTGGCTTAGTGTCAGATGGAGGAATCAGACCCTGGAACCAACTCCACAAAGGGGATAGAATGCCATTAAACCATAAGGCGGCCATTGATTTTAATCTTAATTATGAATTTTCATTGTAAAGTATTAAATAGAAAATAAGTGTCTGCTTATACATAAAAAAAATTGAAGTGATTTTTATAGAAAACCTTTAATTTGGTAAGGAATGTGATTTAATTAGTTTAGCTATTAAGATCTTCAAGCTTAGTTTGTGTACTTTGTGTTAGGTTCTAAGGTCTTAGGATTTTATGTATTTAGAACTTTAATTTGTAATGTTGGCAAACCATGATCAAAACAATGTATTTAGTCTTGTTTAGGCTTGCTCAAAGTTGGTTTATTATTGTAAAGTTGGAATCGAGTGGCTGCAGAAGTACTTGGGACTTTCGGCCTGGCTCGATCGATCGAAGAATAGACTCGACCGATCGAAGAATCGCACAGGTTGATTATTCTACAGAATTGCCAACTCAGCCCTACTTCATTAAACGTTTAGGGTTTTATGTTTTTACCCTAGGTATATAAACTAAACCCTAGCCACGTTTTTGAAGGTTGCTCTAGTTGTATTGTTGCTCATACATTACTGTTTTGTGTAAATCTCTTGTGAGATCTAGAGGAGCTTTCCTTTACACAAAGCTTAGGGTTTTCAAGTTAGAGATAATATCAATATCTTGATGATCAACTTGGTTGCTACCATTGAAACTTAAAGAATATCAAGCGGGGGTGCTTGTAGCTGATTGGAGAATCCAAGAAAGAAGGAGTCGGTGGATTCGGAGCTTGCACGTGGTTGTGTCAGTAAGTTCTACTGGTGGGTAGCATTAGGAAGTCAAGCGGGGAGCTTGTAGTCCTTCTGTATGAACTTCGATTCTTTCGCATAGTGGATTCAGGTTTACCTTGAGGATAACTAGGTCAAATCCTTCCCAGGTTTTTACCGTGAGGTTTCCTGGGTCATCATATCTTGTGTTCATTTATTTTCCGCTGCTTTATATCTTAATTTGACTAAGTAACAACTTGGCTAATTAATCTAGGCTAACCAATCTGGTTGTTCTAAGGGGTCTAAAACCGTTCAAGTGGTATCAGAGCGGGTAGCTCTTTTGTTGGAGATTTCTTGATCTCTGAGTTGATCCTTGACCCCTGTTGTCATGGATTCTTGGAAAATCTTTGTGCTTAATTGTCAACTTGTCTACTTGCTGTCTTTGCCTTTTGTTGTTATTGGTAAATCTTTCCTTAAGTATCTTGGCACAATCACATGTGATAAGAATTATGTATGTTATACTGCTTTAACCGCCTTAAAGGCACGTGATTCTTGTCTTTGGTATTTGGATAGTGGTTGTTCCAGGCATATGACAGGAAATAAAGGTTTATTCAAAACACTCTTCGAAGGAAAGAT